>NW_017686330.1:3711-6367 GCF_001879085.1 Nicotiana attenuata | reverse complement strand
GACGTGCCGCATCTGCGGTCCAAAAACAGCAGATGCGGTTATGACAGCAACCAGCAAACCTCAGCCCTTTCAAAAATCCCATCTTCGATCCGTTAACCACCCGGAATCCACCCGAGGCCCCCGGGACCTCAACCAAACTTACCAACCAATCCCAAAACACGTTACGGACTTGCTCGAGACCTCAAATCATATCAAACAACACTAAAATCATGAATCAACCCCCAATCCAAACTTAATGAACTGTAGAATTTCAAACTTCTATTTCCGATGTTTAAACCTATCAAATCACGTCCGATTGACCTCAAATTGCGTACAAGTCATATTCGACATTACGGACCTACTCTAACTTTCGGAATCGGATTCCGAACCCGATACCAAAAAGTCAACTTCTAGTCAAACTTCTCAAAAACCTTCAAATTTCTATCTTTAGCCAAATGGCTCCAAAATGACCCACGGACCTCCGAATTCACTTCCGATCGTGCTCCCAACTCCAGAATCACCATACGGAGCTATTCGCAGACTCGGAATCCCAAACGGACATCGATAACACTGAAATGCACTTCAAGCCAAACTCATGAAATTTCTTCTAAAATGCTAACTTCCACAATAGGTGCTAAAACCTCCCGGGTTATCCAAAACCCGAACCGAGCATACGCCCAAGTCCGAACTCATCATACGAACCGGGTGGAATCTTCAGATCCCGATTCCAAGGTCGTTTACTCAAAATTCCGATCCTAGTTCTTTCTTTCAACTCTAAGCTTCCGAAATAAGAATTCTCTCCCCAAATCAACTCCGAACTTCCCAAAACTGAATTCGGACCGCGCGTACCAGTCGTAGTACCTGAATTGAAGCTGTTCATGGCCTCAGACTGTTGAAAGACGCGCTAAGGCTCAAAACGACCGGTCGGGTCGTTACATTCTCTCCCACTTAAACATACGTTCGTCCTCGAACGTGCTGAGTACTACACTGGAGTGGTCTGAAATCGTTGTTTAACTTCTCATGCACCTTCCCGTGCTACCACAGCTCAGTTGAGCACATTAGCTCGATCAATTCTCAAGATATTCTCTTTTATTCAAACGGATACGCCTTAAGGCCCAATTCCAGCATCCGGAATTTTATGCCCGACCTGTTCCCACCATAAGATTACCACGTTAATCACTACACGCTGTACCCAAACATAGCTGCATAACCTTGCTGAGTTCATACCTCGCATAACTTTACTCACCGGACCACAATAACCTTTCTCTGATCAACTTAGTCAAAATCCTACTATTCTGATGCTCCCATTGCACCCCATGACATACACAGGTCTTATTCTAACCTTTACAATACCGCCACGACAGAAGAGATGTGCAGAAATTCATAATCAACTGCCGAGTCAACAAGTCATTAGGTCTGTACCCCCTGACAAAACCATCACCTCATTCTGAACCAAATAATGGTCTAATCTCCATAACATACTTCATATAATCAGATTGCACTGATCCTAAATCCCACAATCTCATCTTACCCAGTACGAACTGCTCGGCAATAAGCCACTCCGAATGCGATCACAAGTCTCATATGACGCTACAATGTGCCAATAGGCCACCAATCCGAACACAACACAAACAGGAAATCGAAGTCTGGAAGGAATTACCTAACTCCCGCACTACTACGGACTTTCCTTAGAAAATAGGAAGCAGGACATACAAAATTAACATATAAAAAACTACACTCATCATCACACTGTTGCGGCGTGCAACCCGATCCACACAGCATAACTATGGCGGCGTGCCATCCGATCCTCACAATATAACCATGGCGGCGTGCCACCCGATCCACACGTAGAACTCACATAAGGAGATACACATCGAGCTAATTTGCTCATCGCGATAAAATACCGAATCTAGGTCACAAGCACGCTAAGTGCATAATGCCATCCCTGAGGGGACATATAGCGCGATAAGCTACAAAACTCGAGCACAACTGAGGTGCGATATACAGTCTGAATCTCAAGAGCCATCTTGCTCATAATTCGACATTGCCACGCGGAACCTCAACACATAAAATTTACCAAGCTGTCTCACAACTCATACGGCGCATTACATCATTACCTGGAATAGCTGATGACAAAATAATACCCCGACTGTTCCTCCATAGGGAACGCTCGCTGAAGCGAACACACTGGCCCGATATAAAGCCCTGTTCACATATAAATCAATCCACCGATCTCAAGCCGATTTCTGATTGCACCAACTTGGCCAATGACCTTTCAAAGGTCCGTAGCAACCCCCTTTTGCCTCATATCACGTAAGAATAACCATCATAACTGGAGCAACCTCCTCAGTTCATAACCCAATATACAAAGTGCCCTCCAGGCATAAATTCTCAATTTAACGATATCATCACAATTCTTCATACTTGGTCTATATCTTTAATCAATCAAGTGGCGTCGTGCCACATTTATGCAATCTTCCTGTGGAACACACTCCCACAATCTACCATAACAATTAACTGGGTCTTACCTCCAACCCACCGACCACACTAACGCTGATAAGCGATCAAGAATCTTTAGCCATGATACAAGCTCTCGTTACAAAACACCAATCTCAGGTGACGCTGAAGACAACCCCAACTTACTTTAATCATTCAACCCTTTCCTTGCTCATCCGAG
>NW_017686330.1:0-704 GCF_001879085.1 Nicotiana attenuata | reverse complement strand
CAATATTATATAAGTGCGAGGAAAATCATGGATTTGTATAGAAGTTCTGATTGTGAAGCCAGAAAAACAGGTAAACACCTTCAACAATAAATCCAGGGCTTCTAAAGTTTGTTCTTTATTATCTTATCAGTTTATATCAAGCCACGTAGGGCCAATTCCACATTTACAATTTTCAAGTAATAGATAAACACGCGCAAATCATGCCGAGGTCGACGGCCCGCTCCAACAGAAATGTAAATTGTGCACTGCCGAGGGTCGAGCGGCACGAACCATAGATGCATCTATTCTCACCGAGGTGTTTGGCCCGTTCCATAAATAAACACATATCCTGCTCGCGAATCATCCATGCGACGCAGGACACATAAAATACATGCTCAATCAGTCAAATAAGAACTTATCGGGGAATATTTATTCAAATAAAACCAATTCTCCTTTAACCAATTTAAGAAATGAAGTTTAATCCTTTTAGAAATTTACTTACTAATTCGATGTGAGTTAAACAATTCGAGCTACCAATGGGTTCACAATAAATCCACGTGCAACATGCTTTTGGGTCCTAACTACCCGGACAATAGCATAATAGTAGCTACGCACGGACTCTCGTCACCTCGTGCGTACGTAGCCCCCACAAACAGGAGCACATAATCAATTACTTCACCTATGGGGTAAATTCCCCCTCACAAGATTAGAAAGGAGACTCACCT
>NW_017686329.1:5672-6367 GCF_001879085.1 Nicotiana attenuata | reverse complement strand
TCCTCCGACGGAGGAGGACGCAAAAGAGGATGACGATGAGGAGCAGCCGGAGCTCGTCCGCCATCGATCCATTCGACCGGACCCTGAGCCGGTGGTCGATCCAGCTGAGGCTCCTCCCGAGGACGTGAGGGTTGACGGATGCTAGTGGACCCCTCGGCCCCTGCGCGGGCGTCCCCGGGTACCGATCACCCCGGTTAGTCCCCCCCGTCTTCCTCGACTTGGGGGCAGCTGCCGGACGACATCCCGATGATGGGAGGTAGCTTCGAGACCTTTTTTGATGGGGTACCCTCCGCCAATACTTTCGGGCTCGAAACCCCCCGGAAAGACCCTCAGGCCGAATCAAGTGGGACTTCGGCCGTCAACAAGCTTGTCGATAGGTTTCCAGCTCCGAGCCTGAACCCGGACTGTAACAGGATAGTAACTTTTGCTATCCCCAAAGACGTCCGGGCTCTGGGGCCCCTGTCGGGGTTGCAAGCTATCTTCATCACCTGATGACGGAGGAAGATCGGGCTGCAACCGAGGCTGTAGATTGGACATGCCTTTTCAACGAAGCCCAACAGGCGCAGCTCAAGGTACTTGCTTCTTCCTTTATTTCTAATATTTTTGCCTTGTGATTCAGTACTGACTCTTTAGACTTTTTCTTTGCAGGCATCGGTGCTATATCACTCGATGTTCCTCCGGATCAAGGACAAAAT
>NW_017686329.1:0-702 GCF_001879085.1 Nicotiana attenuata | reverse complement strand
CCAAATCGTCTTGTCCTACCGAGGAGGAGGACGACAAAGAGGATGACGATGAGGAGCATCCGGAGCTCGTCCGCCATCGATCCATTCGACCGGACCCTGAGCCGGTGGTCAATCCAGTTGAGGCTCCTCCCGAGGACGTGAGGGTTGAGGATGCTAGTGAACCCTCGGCCCCTGCGCGGGCGTCCCCGGGTACCGATCACCCGGTTACGTCCCCCCCGTCTTCCTCGACTTGGGGGCAGCTTCCGGACGACATCCCGATGATGGGAGGTAGCTTCGAGACCTTTTTTGATGGGGTACCCTCCGCCAACACTTCCGGGCTCGAAACCCCCCGGAAATACCCTCAGGCCGAATCAAGTGGGACTTCGGCCGTCAACAAGCTTGTCGATAGGTTTCCAGCTCCGAGCCTGGACCCGGACTGTAACAGGATAGTAACTTTTGCTATCCCCAAAGACGTCCGGGCTCTGGGGCCCCCGGTCGGGGTTGCAAGCTATCTTCATCACCTGATGACGGAGGAAGATCGGGCTGCAACCGAGGCTGTAGATTGGACATGCCTTTTCAACGAAGCCCAACAGGCGCCTCTTTATTTCTTTTTCTTCGATATTTTCTTCGGGTTGCTAACTCAACGGTAGAGTACTCGGCTTTTAAGTGCGGCTAGTCTCTTTTACACATATGGATGAAGTGAGGGATTCGTCCATACTCTCG
>NW_017686328.1:4875-6368 GCF_001879085.1 Nicotiana attenuata | reverse complement strand
AGTCCACGTAGCATGACCATTGCCTTATTTTGCCCTTCAACTCATGTACTAATACGGTCACAACTTTATCCACGTCAATTTACACCATGCAACTATAAGTCAAGTATCCTAGGAGACCATGGTACCGAGTCCAAGTCGGAATCAAATATTCCAGCCGCCCTAGCACTGGTCCCATATCGGCAAAACGATCTTCAACGCCACTTTTCAGCACCTATATAAAGTCACGTGCTCGTAATTGTTGAGCATCACTTTGCAGTTTTTGCAAGCCACTTGAGTCTAGTTTTGTGGACTCGGAAGCATCAACGCGAAGATAATTTTTTCTTCTTTTCTTGTGCTTTTCTTATTTTGTTGCCTTTTTTTTTTTTTGTAGTTCAAGCGAGATCCACGCATGAAGGAGGCGCTCTTAGGGTGTGAGGGGATGGATACTCATCCTTGCCCGACTATCGGAGAGATTGCTTTCATGGCTCGATTCTTGGAGAGATTACTCTCAATGTGTCCCAATTCTTAGAGAGATTACTCTCAGTGTGTCCCAATTCTTGGAGAGATTACTCTCAAAATAGCCCGATTCTTGGAGAGATTACTCTCAAAATGGCCCGAATATCGGAGAGATTACTCTCAATGTGACCCAATTCTTGGAGAGATTACTCTCAAAATGGCCCGATTCCTGGAGAGATTACTCTCAAAATGGCCCGATTCTTGGAGAGATTACTCTCAAAATGGCCCGATTCTTGGAGAGATTACTCTCAAAATGGCCCAATTCTTGGAGAGATTACTCTCAAAATGGCCCGATTCTTGGAGAGATTACTCTCAATGTGGCCCAATTCTTGGAGAGATTACTCTCAATGTGGCCCAATTCTTGGAGAGATTACTCTCAATGTGGCCCAATTCTTGGAGAGATTACTCTCAAAATGGCCCGACTTTCGGCAAGGCCAATTTAAGGTACAAAGGGACTCATATGTCCACCTTAAGATTGGAAAGTGATAAAGCTTCAACTCGAAGACGACATCGACTTGAACACATGGAAAACTCTGAAGATTTGGCGGACTTTGCAGACTTCAACTCGAAGATTCGGAGGGCTTAAACAATTCAACTTTAAGACCGACGAATTTGAAGGCTGAAACTTGAAGACCGACGTACTTGAAGACTTCAACTTGAAGACCGACGGACTTGAAGACTCCAACTTTGAGACTTGGAGGGCCTAAATATTTCAACTTGAAGATCAGCGAATTTGAAGACTTCAACTTGGAGACCGACGGACTTGAAGACTTCAACTTTGAGACTTGGAGGGCCTAAATATTTCAACTTGAAGATCGGCGAATTTGAAGACTTCAACTTGAAGACCGATGGACTTGAAGACTCCAACTTGAGACTTGGAGGGCCTAAATATTTTAACTTGAAGATCAACGAATTTGAAGACTTCAACTTGGAGACCGACGGACTTGAAGACTCCAACTTTGAGACTTGGAGGGCCTAAATATTTCAACTTGAAGATC
>NW_017686328.1:0-3085 GCF_001879085.1 Nicotiana attenuata | reverse complement strand
TCAGCTAGACCATTGGCGGCAGCATTGTACATCGAAGAGTTACGTTGCTTGAAGCCAAAGAGATCACAAATCTTGTTCATCAGCCTATTGTCGAATGGCTTTCCATTATCCGTTATTATGTAACGAGGAATGCCAAATCGATAAATAATGTTTACTCGGATGAAACTAAGCTGCGACATTTTCCTCTTTACTTCTTTAAGAGCAACAGCTTCAGCCCATTTTGAGAAGTAGTCAGTTGCAGCCAAGATGTATAGGTGCCCATCAGAGGACTTTGGCAGTGGTCCAACAACATCCAATCCCCAAGCGTCAAATGGCCAAGATGCAACAGTCGGGTGCAACACTTCAGGAGGTTGATGAATAAAATTCACATGGAATTGACAAGCCTTTCATCTTCGAGCGTAGTCCAAGCAATCTTTTACCATCGTTGGCCAATAATATCCCATCCTTTTTATATGGAAGTGGAGCTTTGGTCCAGACTGGTGTGACCCACATACCCCAGAATGTGCCTCTTGCAAAGCTTGGAGAGCTTCTTCTTCTCCTAGGCATCGCAAGAGTACTCCCTCGAACGACCTTCTATATAGAGTATCCTTATAGTAAAGGAAACGAGGTGCACGACGACGGCTTTTAGTCCTTCTCCTCGGATTTTCTGGAAGTATCCCATAGCATAAGTAGTCGATAATGGGTTGTCGCCGTTCTTCTTTCTCAACTTCAGAAACAGCAACAAGATGCTTGAGTTTGTTTTCTTCACCTTCAGCCTCATTTGGCGGCGGTACTACCCATTTTTGGCATACGGTAACTTGCGCTTGGTCAGGCAGGGCTAATGATGAAGCTAGAGCAGCTAAAGCATCAGTCTTCTTATTTTCTTTCCTTGGCACATGCTGAATGGTCACATCACTGAGCCACCCCATCAACTTTTTAGCGTAATTATGATATGGGCGTAGTTCAGGCTTCTTGACCTCGTAACTACCCAAAAGCTGATTGACCACTAACTGGGAGTCACCAAAGACTTGCAATTGCAATTGCTTCATATCAACGGCCATTTCAAGCCCAAGTATTAATGCTTGATATTCAGCAACATTGTTGGAACAGAGTTGTGTCAAGGTGAAGGAGTAGGGCAAGACTTCACCTTGAGGAGTGACAAATACTACGCCAGCCCCGGCTCCCCCACGATGCGCAGCACCATCAAAGTACATCTTCCATGGAGGTTGAACTTCAACCACCATTGCATCCTCATCAGGTAGTTCATCAGTTAGTTCCCCAGTCATCAGGTATCGGATGATCTGCCAAGAAGTCTACCAATGCTTGTCCTTTTATGGCCTTTTGAGGGATGTACAAAATCTCGAATTGTTGAAATTGGAGGTACCATCTCGCTAGTTGATCACTAAGAACAGGTTTTGACATCACAAACTTGATGGGATTTGCTTTAGAAACGAGACGGACAACATGAGCTTGAAAGTAGTGCTTCAACTTTTGAATTGAGAAGACTAGCGCCAAACACAACTTTTCAATTGGCGAATAATTCAACTCGTTAGGTGTCATCATCCTGCTCAAGTAGTAAAGGGAGTTTTCTTTCCCCTCACTATTTTCTTGGGCCAACAGTGCTCCAACAGACCTTTCTTGTGCCGCAATGTATAGTATCAATGGCTTTCCAGGTATAGGGGCTGCTAAAACTGGAGGCTTCATCAAGTAGGATTTAATGCTCTCAAAGGCATTACTGCATGTTTGGTCCCATTTGAAAGGGACACCTTTCTTCATAAGGCTATTGAATGGTTGACACCTCCCAGCTAGGTTCGAGATGAATCTCCTAAGGTATGCTAACTTTCCTTGCAGGCTTTTCAATTCATGGATATCTCGAGGCTCGGGCATTTTCAAAATGGCATCCACTTTGGCTTGATCAATTTCGATCCCTCGATGTTGGACAATGAAACCAAGGAACTTTCTAGAAGTAACTCCAAAGGCACATTTCAATGGATTCATCCTAAGTTGGTACCTCCGTAGCAATTCAAATACCATCCTCAAGTCCTTTAAGTGGTCGCCCTTCTCTCTTGATTTCACCACCAAGTTGTCAACATAGCATTCAACATTCTTGTGGAGAAGATCGTCGAAGATATTCTGCATAGCCCTTTGGTAAGTAGCACCAGCGTTCTTCAAGCCAAAAGGCATTACCTTGTAGTAATAAATACCCTTTGGGGTACGGAATGCAGTAAGCTCTTCATCTTTTGGTACCATGCGTATTTGGTTAAAGCCCGACGAACCATCCATGAAAGACATTGCCTCGTAACCAGTAGTAGCATCGATCATCAGCTCTGGAATAGGAAGCGGGAATTCATCTTTGGGACACGCATTATTGAGGTCCCTGAAGTCAACGCATACTCGAATCTGGCCATTCTTCTTCCTTACAGGGACAATACTTGAAACCCATGTTGGGTATTTAACTTCCCGAATAAATCCAGCTTCAATGAGCTTGTTAACTTCAGTTTCAATCAGGGGAACCAAGTCTGGCCTAAAACGCTTTGAGCTTGTTTAACAGGGCGAGCACCATTTTTGACTGCAAGGTGATGGACTGCTACTTTCGGGTCCAAGCCAGGCATCTCTTTGTAACTCCAAGCAAAGACGTCCCTGAACTCTTTGAGTAACTCAATATAAGTGCTCTCTTCATCAGCTTCTAGTAAAGCACTTAGGTAGGTGGGTCTTAAATCTTCATCGGTGCCAAGGTTAACTTCTTTTAAGGCATCAACTGTCGTCTTCACTCCTTCTTCAAGTTTAGGTGGAGCATCTTTCGCATCTTCATCTTCTTGAGGGTCTCCATCATTGGAGGATATGTGATAACACGGCGAAACATCCTCCAATTCCGCATTATCTTCCATCGAAGACGAAACACCATTCTCGCCTTGTATAGTGACATGATAAGAAGAACCTACACTTTCTTCATCTTCGTCACGTTCCTTAGTGTAGACCACAGTATATGGCTTTACCTTCAGTACTTCTTCACATGAAACCACCAGTTTTGTTTGTCGCCTCATTTTGGAAGGAACCAAACTTTGGAAATCCTTAGAGATCTCCTAAATTTTGGGTGTAAGCGGGT
>NW_017686327.1:5439-6368 GCF_001879085.1 Nicotiana attenuata | reverse complement strand
CTTCTAGAACAACTCTGGGAACGTTCGAGGACGAACGTGTGTTTAAGTGGGGGAGGATGTAACGACCCAATCGGTCGTTTTGAGCTTTTGCACTTTGATCGCCAGTTCTCGGGCATGACTTGCTCCGTATGATGTTTTATGACTTATGTAGATCGTTGGTTTTGGTTTGCACGGGAATCGGTATGAATTTGGAAGAACAGTCTCAGTTGAAAGCTTTGAATTTGAAAGGTTTGACCAAGAGTTGACTTATTTGTATATGAGCTCGGATCGGAATTTTTATGATTTGGTTAGCTTCGCTGGGTGATTTATGACTTAGGAGCGTGATCGGAATTGGTTTTGGAGGTCTGGTGTAGAATTAGGCTTGAATTGGCAAAGTTAGTATTTTGGCGAAATCCGGTTGATAGGTGAGATTTTGATCCGAGGGTCGGAATGGAATTCCGAGAGTTGTTGTAGCTTCGTTATGTGATTTGGGATGTGTGTGTAAAATTTCAGGTCATTCGGACGTCGTTTGGTTGGGTTTTTGATCAAATGCGTGTTTCGGAAGTTTTTGGGAAACTTAGGCTTGAATTCGATGTGAATTGATAGTTTTGGTGTTGTTTGTGGTGTTTTGACGATTGGGGCAAGTTTGAATGATGTATTAGGATGGATTGGCACTTTTGGTTGAGGTCCCAGGGCCTCGGGGTGATTTCGGATAGGCATCGGGATGGATTTTGGAGTTGTGAAATTTGCTGGTTTGCTGATATCTGGTATTTCCGCATCTGCGGAAAAGGGGCCGCAGAAGCGGTTCCGCAGATGCGAAGATTTGGTCGCAGGTGCGAGTGTGGGCTATGTGGAGGAATTTCGCAGAAGAGGAAGGGTTCCGCAGGAGCGGTCTCCGCAAATGCGGTTGCTGACCGCAGAAGCGGTCCGTGTTGGTGAAGGGTGTTCCG
>NW_017686327.1:0-1433 GCF_001879085.1 Nicotiana attenuata | reverse complement strand
TTACTTAATATCATTGTATTCTGGGCTAGTTGCCATATTTGGGGCCTTGTGCCGATCTGTGGAACCCTTAGGGGTAGTTGTACTGGTTGACCTCACTTTACTCGTTAAAAATCATACCCTCAGTCATGTTCTTAACTGATAAACATAATATGAACCGGTTTTAGAAATCGGTAACTCCTAATGAGAATAACTTGTGGGTTGGGAACCCTGTCTTAGCTGAGTGTGCCCGAGAGGCCAAGTCTATATTGACTGAGAGGGGTCGAGGACCCCATAGTGAGGGTATTTGATATATATTGGATCGGGCGGCACGCCGCAACAGTATATATACATATATGGATCGGACTGCACGCCGCAGTAGTATATTATATGGATCGGACTGCACACCGCAGTAGTATATTATATGGATCGGACTGCACGCCGCAGTGACATATTATATGGATCGGACTGCACGCCGCAGTGATATAGCGCTTGGGCTGTAGGAGCCCCTCCGGAGTCTACACACCCCCCAGTGAGCGCAGTCGACTATTATTATTGGATCGGGCTGCACGCCGCAGCAGCATATATATATATATATATATATATATATATGGATCGGGCTGCACGCTGCAGCAGTATACAGTACGGATCGGGCTGCACGCCGCAGCGGTATAATCATACTCTCGGTTATTGTCAGATGTAAAAGAGTTGAGAACCGGTTTAAGGGATATTTACCTGACTTCTTCATTTACCTGCTATTTGATGTACTTACTGTTTTATATAAAACTGCGTAGTGTTTTTACGAGTTTTCTTTCCGTCAGTCGTTATTTATTGCTATTACTCACTGAGTCGGAGCACTCACTTTTACTCCCTACACCATGTGTGCAGATACAGGTATCCCGGAGGCATAGTTGATCTTTCAGCTGCTATTCAAATTTCACCGGAGTCATCGAGGTAGTTGCATGGCGTTCGCAGACCCGATTCCTCCCTCTATCCTCTTTACTTTCAGCACTTTAGACTATCTTTTGTTTAGGCTGTTCCTCAGACTTGTGTAGAGGCTCTTGACTCGTGACACCAGATCGGTGGGATTTGTAGTGATATTTCTTGATTTCCGCATATTTTATCTACTGTTACAGATTTATAATTATGTTAATTTGGTATTTAAATCATGTTAATTGGTAATGAACTTTAAGTGAGGGATTGAAAATGTTGAGTTGGTCGGGCTTGCCTAGCACTGTGTTGGGCGCCATCACGACCGGGGTTGGGGTCGTAACTCAGAATTAAATATAGGACATAGTAGTATAGCATATATATATCTCTAGTGTAATATACAGGAAATAAATATTAAATTATTCAATTCAGTAAATTGTTCTAGATACCAAGTTTCCACTATTTTCCAGTTCTCCATTATAAAATATTGGCTTATATCCCTACATAAGTAGTATTTCCACCATATT
>NW_017686326.1:5609-6368 GCF_001879085.1 Nicotiana attenuata | reverse complement strand
ACCTTACTACAGGCATAAAACTCAATCCCGAAGTTTAGGCTATATGTCGCATTTGTAAGACTCCCGAAAGGCATACCCTCGATGTAGATGCCTAAAGTACCACACTTAAGATCAAAAATGGCTCCGGCCAAACACATATGACTACGGTCAAAATGGAAGCACTAGCCAAATTAACGCGACTCGGGAACGATCGACCATCGCTAAAAAATCACAAGCCATTACTTCAAATCTACTTCAAAAAGAACTAGCTAAAATAGGCTACCCTCGATAAGAAAACGAGCTTCGACCATGTCAGCTCAAAATCACAAGGCTTCGAGCTACTCAGCCTATGAGCTAAACCTTCCGAGGTGCTCGAACATCGCCGCTAACGACTTGAAATCGAGGTTCTTCCCGAACCGACGACGGGTTAGGCAAAATCATTTCAAAAAGTCCTTAACGAGAGGAAAAGAAAGCCTCTATATGCCCACAGGCAAAAACATAAGAGCCATTGTCGCCAGCCAAACGAGCCTCAAGGCCACACACTAAAAGATCGCAACGACCAAAAGCATAAGAGCCATTGTCGCCAACTTAAAATTTGAAAACTTGGGGATCAAAATGAGCTCGAGTCGTAACCCGATTCGGAGACCGGATCCAAAATAGTTAACTATACATGATGCCTAAGGGCATAGCATAAGAGCCATCGTCCATGAAGACACAAATCTCGTTCTTAATTGGGAAAAGTGCCACTTCATGGTTGAAAAAGGGCATAGTGTTGGGTCA
>NW_017686326.1:0-2281 GCF_001879085.1 Nicotiana attenuata | reverse complement strand
AAGGCACATGCTGGTGCCATCAAAGTAGCAACAAGGAAATCCGACGTCTTCAAGATTAAGCAAAGGGAGAATGAGATGATGCGAGAGTTCGTATCTTGCTTTCAAATGGAACGAATGGAACTACCACCAGTCTCCGATGACTGGGCAGTGCAGGCCTTCACTCAAGGTCTGAATGAACGAAGTTCGGTAGCTTCGAAGCAGCTGAAACAGAATATGGTTGAATATCCCGTCGTGACCAGGTCGGACATTCATAACCGATACCAGTCAAAAATCAGGGTCAAAGACGACCAACTAGAAGCCCCCTCGAGCTCGATATATCCAAGAAGGCTTCTGGCGGAAGAGCCAAAGACAAACAAAGAAAGGTACCAATCGTACACCGAAGACAGGAGAAACGCCCCGAGGCGCAACATACCCCCTGATGATCGAAGAATGGATTGAGGACAGAATCATCGGGGACTCGTCAACAGAGCCGGATTCGATAGGCACACGGGGCCAGCGGAAGCGCCTCGCTTGTCGAAATACAACTTCAACGTCGACGTATCAGACATCGTGTTCGCCATCAGTAAAATCAGAGATGCCAGGTGGCCCAGGTCTATGCAATCAGATCCTTCACAAAGAAATCATAACTTAGTGTGTGAATTTCACAACACGCGCAGCCACAAAACCGAAGATTACCATCAGCTCTGGGAAGAAGTAGCCCGACTACTAAGAAAAGGTCACCTCCGAGAATTCCTCAGCGACCGGGCCAAAAACTAGTTACGGGAAAGAGAGGCAACAAAGAAGAGCAAAACAAATGAGCCACAACATGTCATCCACATGATTTTGGGTGGCATCGACGAACCAAATGAGCCCACTATCAGAAGAACAAAAATATCCATCTCCAGAGAAAAGCGAACTTGGGGTTACATACCCGAGGATGCCCTCAGATTCAGAGACGAGGACATCGAGACCTTGTCTCAACCCCACAACAACGCACTGGTAATCTATTTCCTTGTAAATACATTTCAAATTAAACGTGTACTCATGGATCCAGGTAGCTCGGCCAACATTATCAGGTCGAGAGTGGTAAAGCAGCTCGGGCTACTCGACCAAATCGTGCCTGCCTCTCAAGTCCTCAACGGATTCAACATGGCGAGCAAAATAACAAAAGGGGAAATCACCCTCCTAGTTAACGTAGCCAGCACAACCCAAAACACCAAATTCCATGTCATCAAAGGAGACATGAGGTACAACGCCTTACTTAGAAGGCCATGGATACACTGCATGAGAGTAGTACCATCCACCCTCCATCAAATGATGAAGTTCACGACAAACGATGGGATTAAAATCGTCCACAAGGAACAACATGCGGCAAGAGAAATGTTTGCGATGCACGGTGTAACGCCGACACCAGTACCTCCACCTTCGAATGAGCCAAAGGGTAATCAAATAGTAAAATAGTGACAGCAAATTGCATCCTCGATTAAGCCCGACTAAACAAAGCAGAGGACCATACCGCATCCTCATTGCAAACGACTGAAATATATCGGGGCTCGAAACATCGCCGGCACATGCTACACTAAGGTATGACTGTGTCCTTTCTCTTTCAATTAGATTCTACACTGACCTGAGTGCAGGTATCCGATTGAAATTGCCAAAGCACTCTCCAACTCGAAGGCCTTAGGTTTCAAAAGCATGCGTTGCACTCTTTTCCTTCGACCGAGTTTTTATCCCAAAAAGGGTTTTACCGGCAAGGTTTTTAACGAGGCAACATCCACATGCTACCTAAGGAAGACTCAACAAGTATTCAAGGCTTCTTTTGCAATCAACCTCGAATACTGGGGGGACATCCCCCCAGAAGGTCACCTACTCGGAGAAGCCAAGATACGCTGAATGGGGTCTCGATAAGAAAATGATGTGCCAGGCCAAACGGTCGAACGAACCGTGTCCGTATAGAATAACCAGACCCCTGACAGCGAAAACATGTATACTTATACCATGTAATAGAAGAATAGTTTCCATCAAAGCATTTCATGTATTAAAGCCTACATTAAAGGTCGCATCGACCCAAGGCATAAGAGTCATTGTTGCCAGCCCACATAAAAGGTCGTATCGACCCAAGGTGTAAGAGCCATTGTCGCCATCCCACATAAAAGGTCGCATCGACCCAAGGCGTAAGAGCCATTATCGCCATCCCACATAAAAGGTCGCATCGACCCAAGGTGTAAGAGCCATTGTCGCCAGCCCGCATAAAAGGTCGTACTGACCCAACGCGTAAGAGCCTAAGGGCCAGCTCTAGATC
>NW_017686325.1:5299-6368 GCF_001879085.1 Nicotiana attenuata | reverse complement strand
GTACGAACTAGAGAGTCAACTGTGAAAATCAGGAGGGTGTATGTAAAGAGCATGTAAAAGATCATCAGCTACATTTCACAAATATTTCCATTTAATGCAATATTCACCATCTCCTTTCTTAATTAACTGTGGTGTATGGGTATCTTGCGCCCACCACGACTATTCCTTTCGTACCTGCTACCTCCTACCAACTACTGGGTAACTCTACTCGCTAAAGTTTAGGAATATAAGAAGAATCCATCTACAGCAATTTTTTGTCTCTAATGGAATTTGCACCCTGATCTTCAATTTTCACCAGCTTCATTGAATGGTAGGACACAGCCTTGGTGTCCATTTAATGCAGTCTTCTCGCCGCATTCCGGAAATCGGCTCGTCGGCTGCCGTTGGAGGGGCGGATGATGGTGCCGAGAGGGTGGGCCCTGAGGTCGCCCAGGCAGATGCAGAAGCATCAACGCGGGGTCCGGCCCGTGTTGGGATGGCGGTAGGTAGATCCAACCGTCGAATACTGATCCCGGGGGGGTATAACCTGTTGCAACACAGCGAGCAGGCCGCAGCGGATATGACCCTACTATGTGCGGCCGCTGAGCGTGAAACGTTACAAGGGGTCAGCGACGAGGAACTATCCCGGAGGGTTGCCGGTGCGGCCTTAGAGGTGCTTTTCGATTCTCTTCATGTATCGTAAAATAAATTTTGATACATGCTGACTTGCCCTTCATCCTTTTCCTCTCTCTTTTTTTTTAGACTCTCATTTTGGAGATAGAGAGGGGGCGGCGAGCGCAAAGGAAGACAACCACCTTTAACAAGGTGGTAAAGAAATATCGGCGGTGCCGAGTCAAGCATCAAGCGCTGGCGGACCTACTCAAGCAAGACCCAGAATTTCGGGTTTTTCGTGAGGTTTGGAGGAGTCGGAGGCCACCAGCTGAGGAGGAGGGTGGCCGAGTTAGAGCAGATTGATGAGCAGCTGATGGCCGCCCTGGCCCGGAATATTGAGCTGGAGACTCTTCTCCAGTCTAAAGAAGAAGAGTTGGAGGTTGGCCGGGGGGTAGCGGCGAAAGCTGCTGATTTGCGG
>NW_017686325.1:0-1040 GCF_001879085.1 Nicotiana attenuata | reverse complement strand
TTTATGGGGTGGCATTGGAAATAGGGTCGGAGCTTCCGTGAAGCTACGACCAATGCCAAAGCTAATTTTTCAAGGTGTGGATACCGTGTTTCGGCGTCCACTAAGGTTTTGCTAATATAGTAAATAGGAGATTGTGTACCTTCATTTTCGCGAACTAGGACTGCGCTGACGGCGACCTCGGATACGGCTAAATACACCAGCAGTGGTTCGCCTGGGTTTGCTTTGGCTAGCAGTGGCGGTGAAGACAGGTACGCTTTCAATTTCCTTAGGGCCTCGACGCATTCCTCGTTCCACTGTAACCCATTGTCCTTTCTTAGCACATTGAAAAACTTGTGGCATCTGTCGGAGGACCGTGAGATGAACCTAGACAAGGCGGCTATTCGCCCCGTCAGCTTTTGCACCTGCTTTTTGCTGTTCAGTATCTCTGGTATTGCGTCTATTGCCTTGATCTGGTCTGGATTGACTTCGATACCTCGTTGTGATACGAGAAACCCTAAGAATTTTCCCGATGCCATGCCGAAGGCACATTTCTTGGGGTTCAGTTTCATCCCGTATCTTCTTTTTACCATGACAACGTTGGCGACCCACTCGGGGTACTTTGATTCTCTGATGGAGCCGTTGGCCAGTAGCTCGTCTACTTCTTTACCGACAGCTTCATTGATAGCGGCGTTGAATTTTCTCCTCGTCTGTCGCACGGGCGGATGTAATGGATCGACATTCAGCTTGTGGGTGGCGATGTCTCGCGGGATTCCCAGCATATCTGAATGGGAAAAGGCGAACAAATCTGCATGGTTAGTTAAGAATTCACAATACTTACTTGGGTTGGCGAGACCTTGCCCGATATAGGCTTTCTTCGTAGGATCGGTTTTGTCCAATTGGACTGGGTCGAGGTCTTCGACCGTTGCTTTGCAGGCTTCCACGATGTCGTGGTCTTTGATGACGTCCGTTGTCGGGTTGACCTTAGTTCCCGACACGGCTAATTGCTATGCCTCCGCGCTCGCCCCCTTTAGCTGTTGGGTGTGGGCCCAGTCTTGGGCTAT
>NW_017686324.1:5422-6369 GCF_001879085.1 Nicotiana attenuata | reverse complement strand
GCTTAGACTTTAGGCTCTCCTTGGACCCCAAATCACTTATGATATGCCTAGTACACTTATTATCATAACCAATTGATTACCATCACGTTAATACTCATTTAATGCATCCACAACCGATTCAAATTTATGGGGTGTTACAACTCAAGCCTCAAAAACTGCTTTTCCCTTAGTTTTCACTTCCAATCCGCTCGTATCTAATCATAATTAACTTAATAATATTAATATCGCTAATTAAATTCTTTCCAATGCATAATTACAATTTTCCCAACAATTCCCCAAAAAGTCAAAAACCGACCCTGGGCCCGCTTGGACAAAACTCGAGGTTCGGACCAAAAACCCGTTCACCCATTCACCCACGAGCCTAAATATGTAATTAGTTTCGGAATCCGACCCCAAATCGAGGTCTAAATTCCCAAATTTGCAAAATCCCCAATTCTTCCTAAAATCCCTAATTCTACCATGAAAGAACAAGATTTAGGGCTAAAAATCTAATGGGTGTTGATGTAATTGAAGGACATGAGTTGAAGAACACTGCATACTAAACTGAATGAATACACGATTACTGAACTGAATAGGTACTTGACTGAATGGCTACTAAACTGACTAAACGCTGAAAGACATGGAGATTGTAATATAAGGTCTGAAGGAGAAGGTTAGTTACCGTCTAGATTCTCTGCTTGCTCTTCAAAGAGATAGGGGTATCTGGACTTCATGTCTTCTTCGGCTTCCCACGTAGCCTCTTCAACCTTTTGATTCCTCCAAAGCACTTTCACCGAAGCAATTTCCTTAGTTCTGAGCTTGCGGATTTGACGATCAAGGATAGCCACTGGAATTTCTTCGTAAGTCAGGCTGTCTTTAACCCCTATAGTCTCCGTAGGAACCACAAGAGAAGGGTCTCCCATGAATTTCTTAACATAGACACGTGAAACACTGGGTGTACAACCGCA
>NW_017686324.1:0-2804 GCF_001879085.1 Nicotiana attenuata | reverse complement strand
TTTCAACTCTGCTGGAGCCATTCTATAAGGTGGAATAGATATAGGCTTAGTGCCGGGGAGTAGATCAATTCCAAAGTCGATCTCTCTATCGGGAGGGACTCCGGGAAGATCTTCGGGAAACACTTCTGGGAACTCATTTATAATTGGTACCAACTGGAGAGTGGAAATCTGAGCATCTGCATCCTTAACTCGAACCAGGTGATAGATATACCCTTTGGAGATCATCTTTCTGGCTTTAAGATAGGAAATAAACCTACCCCTAGGTGTTACTGCACCACCCTTCCATTCTAAGACTGGTTCACCGGGAAATTCAAAACTTACTATTTTGGTTCTACAACCCACTGTGGCATAACAAGACTCTAACCAATCCATGACCATGATCACATCGAAGTCTACCATGTCCAATTCTACTAAGTCTGCTACAGTAAGACGATGATACACTTTGACTGAACATCCCTATAGACACATCTTGCTATAACTGATTCTCCAACTGGAGTGGATAATTCAAAAGGTTCACACAACTTTTCTGGTTCTATCCCAAATTTCTTAGCAATATATGGAGTTACATAAGATAGGGTGGATCCCGGATCTATAAGAGCGTAAACATCAAAAGTGAATATCGTTAGCATACCTGTGACAACATCTCCCTGAGCCTCCGTATCCTGATGGTCTGCCAGGGCATACAAGCGGTTTCGACCACCGCCTACATTACTAGACTTTGCTGCACCACGCCCTTATTGGGCCTGAGAGTTATGAGGGGCTGCTGAATTAGTGGACTGAGCTACATTGCCTACATTGTTCTGCTTTGCTGATGGACAATCCCTCAAGAAGTGGCCCTGCTGACCGCACCCAAAGCAACCTTTTGTGCCCAAATGACACACCCCTGGATGCTTCTTACCACACGTGTTGCAATTATCATACTCAAGGACTCTGTAGCCCACACTAGTCTGTGACTGTGAGCCTGTCGCTCTGCAATTTTGGTTTTTCTTATTAAACTTGGACCTCTGCACTGGTGCACTAGCTGAAGATGGAGCAGGTCCTGATTTTGATTTCCTGAAGAACTGGCGATTGCCTCATGCTTGAGATCCCCCATGGCTGAAATTTCCTGCAGACTTAGCTCTCTTGCTGAATTCCCTGCCCTTCTCTCTCTGTAGCCGCTCTTCTTCCTTCAACCTGTCTTCGTTCCCTTGAACAAAGGCAACCATCTTAGTGATGGTCATGTCATTATTCTGAGCAGCTATATTAGCATCAGCAAACAAGTCATCTGAAAGCCCCAAAACAAATCGCCTAATTCTGGCCCTTATATCACGTACCATTTCCGGAGCATACTTAGCCAGAGAGACGAACTTGAGGTAGTACTCATTCACACTCATATCATTCTGTTTGAGTCTCTCAAACTCCAAAGCCTTAGCTTCCAAGACCTCAATGGGTAGAAAATGCTCAAGAAACGCATCTGCAAACTCCTTCCAAGTTGCAGAAGCTGCATCCTCCCCTCAGGACTCTTCCCATGTTTCATACCAAGTGTTGGAAGCATCCTTCAGCTGGTACGTAACAAGCTCTGCTGCCTCAGTTTCTGTAGCATGCATTACTCGAAATATCTTCTGAACCTCATCAATGAAGTTTTGTGGATCCTCATCCTTTATTGACCGTGTGAAGACTGTAGGTTTCATGTTGAGGAATTCCCTGGACTTGGAACTACCCGTCTCATGAATAACACTTGTTCTCTGCCTTTCAGCCTGAGTAGCAACAATCTAGATGAGCAACTGGATGGCTCCCCTGGCATCCATGTCTGAAGCACTGGGCATTGAGCCCGATGCAACCCCCTGGGCCGGAGTGTCCTCCTCTTGAGCAGCATTAGTCGTAGCCCCCTGGATAGTAGCTGAGGCCCTCCTGGTGTACTTTCTTTTTGCAGGCATTTTTCTGAAATACGCAATTCGCACGAGTTAGAAAGATTCCTGAAAGCATAGCTCTAACTGCACGATCTAGAGTACGAAGGAAATGGAACAATCCTAGATGTCTTGGTGGTCAACTGTTTACACGTGTGGCGCGCACACACACATAAAAGTGACCCCACTGGACATGACTTCATAGAATCCCTAGGACTCCTGAACCTGGCTCTGATACCAAGCTTTGTCACGCCACGAACAATGGCCTGGGCGTAACACGGCACTCGGTGCCTGACTATATGTGTCCGAGCGAACCAACTGTATGGCTGGATCAACATGTAGTATAACTGTAAACTAGATGTAAATATACAACATGATGATCTGCTAAAGAGTCTGACTGAAATATCATAGATGCGAAAAATACTAAAAAGTCTGCAAGTATAAATGAATAGCCGACAAGGCTAACACATAAAAGCCTGATAACATCCGACTGACTGAACTATAGTCTACAAAGCCTCTAAAGAATACTAAAATGCTAACTGTTTACCGAGACATGGTCCCCAGTATACCTTATTAACTGAAATACTATAATGACCGAAAAAGGAGGGATAGTGCCCCGAAAGATTGGGGCTCACCAATAGCTGATACGAGATATCCTAGCAAGTAGAGTCGTCAACCTGTAAAGCGTTACCTGCATCGCGAGATGCAGGCCCCGGGCAAAGAGGGACTTCAGTACATTTGAATTGCACTGGTATGTAAAACAACTGAAGGAAAGAACTGTAAATACTAAAACTGAAAATGATAACTGACAATTGATAATTGATAACTGAACTTAACATAGGAAGTAAGGTTATGAATACTCCCTCTTCTGATGATGAACAACCTGTTTATCTGATAAACTACGGCCTCAGGCCCTAT
>NW_017686323.1:5692-6369 GCF_001879085.1 Nicotiana attenuata | reverse complement strand
GGCTGATCATAAATCCTTACTGGGATGGGATCAATGAAATTTGTGTCTGGATGTTGGATCATGGATGATAGGGTAGCTAGTGCATCAGCGAACTCATTCTGAACCCTGGGGACATGCTGAAATTCGGTCTTTGTGAATCTTTTCCTTAACTCCTGTATGTGGTGCAAATAGGGAAGTATCTTAGAGTTTTTGGTGGCCCATTCTTCTCGAACTTGATGTATGAGCAGGTCTGAGTCCCCGATCACTAGTAGCTCTTGAATGTTCATGTCAATGGCCATCTTGAGTCCCAGGATGCAAGCTTCGTATTCGGCCATAATATTTGTGCAAGGAAACCTGAGTTTGGCGGATATCGGGTAATGCTGGCCGGTTTTTGATACTAGGACTGCCCCTATGCCAACTCCTTTAAAATTGGCGGCCCCGTCAAAAAACAACCTCCACCCTCGTAGGATTCTGCAATATCTTCTCCTACAAAGGACACTTCTTCATCAGGAAAATACGTTTTTAGGGATTCGTATTCTCCGCCGATAGGGTTCTCGGCGAGGTGATCTGCTATGGCCTGGCCCTTAACTGCTCTCTGAGTCACGTAAACAATGTCGAACTCACTCAACAAGATTTGCCACTTGGCGAGCTTGCCAGTGGGCATGGGTTTCTGAAAGATATACTTCAATGGGTCCATC
>NW_017686323.1:0-2085 GCF_001879085.1 Nicotiana attenuata | reverse complement strand
AATGCAAACAAACAAGTAACAAGCAAGCATTGCAAATCGAGAAAACTATTACAAATAAGGAGCACAAAAGGTTAAAAAAAAGTGCTGAATTTTAGGGAAGGAGCAGTTTAGTTAAAAGTGCAAGTAGGAAGAAGCCAAGTACTTAGTGCGAACAATCTGAAAATTATGTGAAAAACAGAAGTCGAAAGTGCAACAGCTTTTTAAGATTCAGAAAATTGTTAAACTAAAAGAGGGAGGGGGTCCTAGGTTTATATATTACATGGATCATTCGCACAACACTGGTACTCAATTGTACGCATAATGTTATCGTGTAATCATCATCTCCATGTCTACCCTTTCCCACCCCGTTAAGGTATTGGAGCACGGAATGGTATCGTTTGCCTATCGCATGCTATTACCCGTCCCAAGCTATCAGTCCCGGGGCATTAGGACTTCTAATCCTAAAAGGGGAAGAAAGGGATGGGGGCCTTTATGGAGTTTAAAGGACAAAAATTCTAATCGACATTCAAAAACAAGTAACAAGTAGGGGGAATGAACAGACAAACAGGTAAGGCTCACATAAACCCCGTAAATCAGATAACATATAGTTTAGCATGCCTTTACACATACTGGTTTGGTCTTTAAAATTAAAAATTAAGCAGCGAGCGGACTGGTTCGATACATATGTTTAGACAGGAAGCCCACATTAGGCAACTTGGATCCAATTGTCAGAACTTAAGGTATTTTAAGCGAGTGATTTAGAAAGTACTGGTTCTTGAAAAGTAGTCTAATACCGGAAAGTACAGACTGCAGTCAGTTTAGAAATAAGTTTTAAGAGAATCGTGAGTATAAACCAGAAAAGGAGTTCTAGAGTCAGAAATACTTAAGGAAAGAGTAAACTGCAGAACTGTTTTAAAGACAATTTCAGGAAGACCAAAACTTAGTTGGAAAATATTTAGGCAGATTTTTAGAAAGAAACCTTTTCAGAAGAGGTGCTGATTTGAAGAACTCAAATGTATACTGATTCAAAAGAGTTTTTGTCAAAAGATTAAGGCTGAAAACATTAAGACATTAGAGACCAGTTAACAGATTGTTATTGCTTAAGAAGAATCGGACGAACTTGATGCAGAATCCTATGATATCTATATCTGATTAAAAAGGTCTGTTAAGAATTGGTAAGAAGAGGTAATTATTTAATTACCCTACAGTTTGCCTAATGCATATTCATTCCCTATAGGCATGATTTCTATATGCACTGATTACATGAACGTTAAGGTCCTATAGGCAGGAATTCTAGATGACTTATATCATAATTAAACGTTAAACCCTATAGGCATGGTATCTAGGTGACTTGAATCAGAAACATCGAACCATCTTATGTACAGTATTTCTAGTGAAAAAAAATTAAAGTCCTAAAGTCATGATATCTACCCTTTATTGATGCAAGAAAGTAAAATCCCTCCCACACCCTTTTACTAGATTCCCCGAGTTCTATACAAGTTATTACAACCCAATGAATCAACTGAAATAATAGAAATACATCAAAAACTAACAGCTAGATCCAAGCAGCCCAATTCAATCTTAATGTCCAATAATATGTATTTAACCAACTCCGGGGTCCAGATCTCCAAAGCCTTCTCATTATCCAGGGTGTTTCAAAGTTTCAAGGAACCTCAGGGATTCCAGGCATTGCTTACACCCAGGATGCCATTATGAACAGAATGGTGCAGTGTGGAATAGCCATCCCTCAGGCATCCAAGTTCAGAGGGAGCTCAGGGGTCCCAAAGCATGGCTTGCAAGAGAGGGGCAGAACTTATAGCTAGGAGTAAGTGCAAAGTGAAAGGGAATTAGGGGCCATGACAAGTGGTGGTCATACCTAGCCATAAGGTAGGCTGGCACACCCCTGACCACTTGCTAGATGAACAAGTTAGGAGCAGACCTTTTGATGGTCAGACAAAGGTCTGGATAGTGATTAGGACACTATCAGACCTAAGTCAAGGCTCAAGCACATAATGGGGAGAATGGGAAGTGGGAATTGATTGAGTTAAGGAGTTCAATAAACCCAGTTCAGGATCATAGACAGCAATATAGGGGTGCGTGCTATGC
>NW_017686322.1:0-6369 GCF_001879085.1 Nicotiana attenuata | reverse complement strand
TTGGCTCTAATTTTGCACATTCCGCTCCCGATTGCTCCTGGATCATTCCTACACATAAAAACCCATCAAACTAACATAAATCAACACATTTCACATCCTAAATCCACGAAACAAAAGTAAGATATGAGGTGATATCCATACAAATATATATATATACTTTAAGCACAACATCATACATTATTTCGTATTGACGTCCCTTTTGCCGGGGATGCTGCATTTCATGCCAACAGGTCCTGATACACAGTTGGATAGACCTTCTCAGTAGACAGAGTAAAACATCAGCTTGGTTGGTAAGCTCCACTTCTCCGAAGTTACCAGGTCTGGACCTTGGAGTCCATTTTATATATACTGAAACTTTTCGTGTTTCAGCAACCTTGTCGGCCACCGCTTGCTGACGACGGAACGCATCGTCAATTAACGGGTCCTCGCCTTGGACTTATTTGGAAAGGTAGGTGTTCGCCATAGAGGCTATTATTCAATGACTTTACAAACGCTAGCTATTTTTCAATTACCAGTCCAAAAACTGGTTAGCCCGTGCTATTTTTTGATATCCCCGGCGTAAATTTCGCTGATGGTCAATCAAGTTAAGCTTTGTAATATAAATGCCATTATTATTTTTCTAAAGCCTATTTAATAGAAATATAAAGTGACAGAAAAAATGACATTTTTGGCCTGAAATAGTGACATGGCTGTCTTAATTTGTTACACTGGATCTCTAATTGATTTAATTCATATCCAAGCCTTGGTCTTCACATTCAAACTTAGCAGGCTGTATTATATTATTTTGCCATTTGCCACTTCTTTTTTACTTTTTCGTTGTACGTTTACAGCTTGTTTGGATGGTTGTTACCCATCGTATTATAATATATTGTATTGTGTTGTATCGTTTTATGATATAATATTCGGATAGATTATATTGTTTGTTGTTGTTAAATAATATTTTGCTGTTTGGTTTGACTATATTGTATTGTACTGTAACTGATAAGTTTACTAAAATACCCTCGATTATTTAAATATTAAATTTATCAAGAATTACGCATAAAAATAATTTAAGAAAATTCCTCTCTAGTAATTTATCACCAAATATGTCTTTAACTATCATTAGAAAAAGAAAGAAAAAACTTTGATAAATAAAAGAACGAGAATTGGCAGAAACGAACAAAGAATTGGAGTTAAAATCACATTAGGAGAAAAAGCGAAATAAAAAAAAGACAAAACTTATACCTTTTACGTTGGAGTATGAAGCGGTAGAAGTAGATTAGAATTATGGAGTAATAAGTTAGGGAATAATTAGAAAGAAAAATAGGAAACAATCCCGCCACACCTAACAATACAATACAATCAATGTTAATAACAATCAAAATAAATATTATTTTGGGATAACAATACAATACAATACAATGGGTACAACCATCCTGTTGAAAAGAGTAGTAGTAGCAATACTTGTACATAGGCTATTTGTGTTGTACATGTTAGTTTGGAGTCAGTTAGTTAGTTTCATATGTACAGTTAGTTGAGTAGTTAAACTAATTAATTTTTATTAGGTGGGTAGGTATTATAAATGAGGAAAGACACACACGTGTAAATTGAGGCTTTTATTTTCTGAATAACAAAACAAAGAATTCTTTCTTTCTTCTCTCTCTTCTTTTTTCTCACCTATCCTCTTTGTTCAATTTAGCTGAAGATGCTTTCTTTCAATATGGTATCAGAGCCATAGATCCATGGTGTTTTCGAGCTGAATTATTGTGGAATTTGTGATTCTTGGTGAAGAATCAACTCTATTTCGTTGAAGATTTGAGAGAAACTCAGATTAGCCCTAGAATTTCACGATTGTTGTGTGAGAGGTAGATCTACCCTAAAATCCAGTAATTTTTACAGTCGGAGCCTTCGTTCATTCCTATTTCACATCAAGGTGAGTTTTGATTTCAAATTGCTAAGAAATTGAAAGTAAAAATGCCGGAATCTGGAGAAACTGAGACGAGCAATGCAGAGAAGTTCACAGATATTCATCCTAGGCATCCTCTTTATCTGCATCCATCGGATAGTCCAGGTAGTGTTTTAGTTCTACATCAATTAACAGGAATTGAAAATTATACAGCATGGAGAAGTTCTATGAAGGTTTCGTTATTGGCGAAGAACAAATTAGGGTTCATAGATGGGACGTGTTGCAAAGAACATTATAAAGGCGACTTAGAACATGAATGGGAACGATGTAATGCTTTCTTTCGGTCATGGATAACTAATTCTGTATCAAAAGAGTTGGCAAATGGAATGATGTATTCAACTAATGCTACCAGTGTTTGGATGGACCTTGAGGAACGATTTAACAAGAAAAACTTGACTAGAGTCTATCAATTGCTCCGTGAAATTTGCACCATAAGTCGGGGCACATCATCAGTATCGGAACATTACTCAAAATTGAAGAGTGTTTGGGATGAATATTGGTCCATGGTACCTTTGCTATGTGACTGTGCAAAACATAAAGAGTATGCAGAACATATGGAACAACAGAGACTTGTACAGTTTCTAATGGGATTAAACGAAACATATGCCCAAGCTAGGAGTCAAGTGTTGCTAACAGTCCCTGTTCCAACCCTCAATCAAGCTTACAATATGATAATGCAGGATGAAAGCCAAAGGATTCAGTCCAACATGATGTCACAACTTATACCAACACTGCAATAGATGAACTTGAATGATTACAAAACAACAGGTTCAAAAGAAACAATGGACCTTATTGTGATTACTGTAATATAAAAGGACACATAAGAGAAAACTGCTAAAAGTTGGTGGGATATCCTTCCAATCACAAGTTCAACAAAAGGAGAACCTATGATAGGCCACAGAGTTTAGGAGATAACAGGGGACATTCAGCTAATAGTGTCAGTCTTGGACATTCTGCCAACAATGTTAGTCATGTTGAAGAACTAGAAGCAAGTGGATCATCAGGGACTAGCAGCATGCCAATGTTTACCTCAGAGCAATATGATCAACTTTTGAAATTAATCAGCCATGAACCAGCAGTTGCAGAAGCCAAAGTTAACATGGCAGGTATAAAAGAATTCCTTGACACTTGTTTGCTTGCAGGTTCTGAACCTAACTCGTGGATAATTGACACTGGGGCCTCAAACCATATGGCTTTTAGTCTGGATCTTTTAACTCAATCTACTCCTGTGTTTCCCAATATCAGTAAAGTCCATCTACCAAATGGAAATATTTCATCAGTAACACAATAGGGTCATTAATCTTTCTGATGATCTTGAATTGTATAATGTGCTTTATGTTCCAAATTTCAAATATAACCTGTTATCAGTATCCAAACTTACCAAAGAGCTGAGATGTTGTGCATTATTCTTCCCCTAATTTTGCATTTTTCAGGACCTTTGCACTAGCAAGGTGAGGGGGATTGGTAAGGAGAAGGATGACCTCTACATACTTCAACCTGCTAAGAAGCCATCACCTGTTAAAGCACCTGAGCAATCATTAGCCATAGCATTCAATACAACAATACCTACTACAAATTCCTGTCCTGTTGCCCCTCCTGTTTCAGTTCCTGCTGCTTCTCCCGTGTCAGTTCTAGCTTCTACCTTGCTCTCCATCAAAGCATTCAAATCAGTGCTCTATATGGCACCATAGACTTGGCCATGCTCCACTAGCAGTCCTACAGAAAATTCAATTTCTAAAAGCCCATGAGTTGTTGTCTTGTACTATCTGTCCTTTAGCAAGGCAGACTAAGCTCCCCTTTCCTACTAGTCATAATAAAACTGTAACCCCTTTTGATCTTGTACATATGGATGTGTGGGGTCCATATAGACAATCCACTTACAATGGATATAGATACTTTCTTACCATTATAGACGATTATTCTAGAATGACTTGGATCTACTTGATGAGAATGAAAACTGATGTGTTCTTGTTAATCAAGTCTTTTATTGCACTTGTTAAGACTCGATTTTCTGCTTCTATCAAGACTATTAGGTCTGATAATGGTGTTGAATTTTTTAATGCTCAATGTGCAACTCTTTTCACTTCTCTTGGGATTGTCCATCAAAGTTCTTGTGTGCACACTCCACAACAAAATGGAGTGGCTGAACGAAAGCACATGCATTTACTTGAAATGGCTAGAGCCCTTAGGTTTCATGCCCATGTACCCTTAAAATTCTGGGGAGAATGTGTTCTTACAGCTGCCTTCATCATTAACAGATTGCCTTCTTCAGTTCTTTCAGGGAAATCTCCTTATGAACTATTTCATGGTCAACTACCTTCACTTACTCATTTTAAAGTGTTTGGCTGTTTGTGCTATGCAACCACCCCATGCTTCACAGACAAGTTCTCTTCTAAAGCCATTCCTGCCATCTTCATGGGTTACTCAGAAACTCAAAAAGGGTATAAACTATACAACATTTCATCAAGAACCTTTTTTGTCAGCAGAGATGTCTCTTTTAGAGAAAATACATTTCCTTTTAGACATCCCAAGTCCACATTTCTACATTCACATCTCCCTAACTCAGCTCCTACCTTTCCTAGTCCAGCTTCTATTCCTTCATATGATGATACATTCCCTGCCAGGGATGATGTACCATCATGTTCACCTCCAACTTCTCATTGAGCCACATACCACTCACATTTCAGATGTCACTCTGAGGAAGTCTGCCAGGACATCTAATCCCCCGTTATGGTTAACTGATTATGTGCATCAAGTCAAGTGTACTTCTATTCCTTACCCCTTTTCTTCCTTCCTCAACTAATCTTCTTTATCACCTTCTTATCAAGCCTGTCTCACCTCTTATTCTTCCATTGTTGAACCTACAACCTTTAAACAAGCTGCTAAAGACAACAATTGGGTACAGGCTATGGAGCTTGAGGTTCATGCCCTCACTGACAATAACACCTGGGAGTTGGTAGATTTACCTGCAGGCAAGACTCCAATTGGTTGCAAATAGGTTTATAAGGTGAAGTACAAGGCTGATGGGACTGTGGAAAGATACAAAGCTCGATTATTTGCCTAGGGGTTCACTTAACAAGAGGGGTTGGATTACCATGAGACCTTCTCACCTGTGGTGAAGATGGTCACAGTCAGGAGTGTTGTTGCTCTAGCTGCTTAGTATGGTTGGCCCCTGCTTTAGATGGATGTGTACAACACTTTCCTATAGGGTGACCTTTCAGAAGAAGTCTATATGTCATTGCCTCAAGGGTTTGGTAGTTAGGGGAGACTAGAGTGTGTAGACTACTCAAATCCCTCTATGGCTTTAAACAGGCTAGCAGACAATGGAATTTAAAGCTCACCTCAGCTCTCACACAGTCTGGTTTCAACCAAAGCAAATTGGATCATTCACTATTCACTAAGAAAACAGGGAATGCCATAGTGATTATATTGGTATATGTTAATGATCTTTTGATCACAGGTTATGATAATTCAAGAAGCCAAAGATATATTGAATCACAATTTCAAGATAAAGGATTTGAGAGAGCTAAAGTTTTTCCTTGGTATTTAATTTGCAAGATCACATAAGGGAATCCTCATGAACCAAAGGAAGTATGCGTTGGAACTTGTGTCAGAATGTGGCCTAGGAGGAGCAAAGCCAACATTTCCCCTTTAGACCAGAACATGAAACTCACTAGTGTCGAATATGACAAGCTTTTGGTATGCAAGGACATGATATAGAGCTTGAAGACATCAGAATGTATCAGAGACTTATAGGGAGACTCTTGTANCAAGCTTTTGCATGAAACCCGGAGACTCCATGATTTCTTGGAAATCCAAGAAACAGAGGACTGTTTCAAGAAGTTCAGCAGATGTTGAGTATAGAAGCATGGCAAGCACTATGGCTGAGTTAACTTGGATACATGGACTGCTGGAAGAACTAGGAATGCAAGTTGATTTGCCTATGGAGTTGTACTGTGATAACAAAGCAGCTATACAGATTGCTTCAAATCCAATGTATCATGAGCGCACAAAGCACATAGAGATTGACTGCCACTTCATTCGAGAAAGACTACAACAGGGCATGATTAAAACATCTTATGTTCCCAGTAAAGATCAAATTGCAGATATACTAACCAAGGCACTTGGAAAACAGCTACATAATGAGATGGTTTGCAAGTTGGGGATAATCAACATTTTTCATCACCCAACTTGAGGGGGGGGGGTGTGTTGAAAAGAGTAGTAGTAGCAATACTTGTAAATAGGCTATTGGTGTTGTACATGTTAGTTTGGAGTCAGTTAGTTAGTTTCATATATACAGTTAGTTGAGTAGTTAAGCTAATTAATTTGTATTAGGTGGTAGGTATAAAAATGAGGAAAGACACACACGTGTAAATTGAAGGCTTTATTTTTGTAATAACTAAAACAGAGAATTTTCTCTTCTT
>NW_017686321.1:5360-6369 GCF_001879085.1 Nicotiana attenuata | reverse complement strand
ATATGGGAGATGCTTTTCAGGTAGTTGTGTGTCATTAATAGTGTTCTGTCAACTACATCTGCACTTTTAGCTTAGCTGACATTGTATACTCCTAGAATGAAAAACAAATTTTTTCTTCCCCTCTTTGCACTGCTAGATATTTTCTAACAATAATCATTAGACGAACTGCTTTTATGCAGATTTCAAGTGGTCATTTACATGACTATTCTTTATAAGTTGTCGTGGGGGCTCGATGAAGTTTAAGGGTGATTTAAATGGAGGCTCAGAGGTGATTCATGGCTGGTTGCAGCAGATTTGGTGGATTTAGAGCTGCATTTTTAAGGGGTTTAGCTGACCTTTTTGGACTATTTTTGTAGGATCTTTACGCTGTATTTTTGTGTTGGTTTTCATGGTTGATTTGACAGCAGCTATGGTAATTGGAACTCTCTGTATTTAGTGGTGTATTTAATGGTTAGCAGTATAGTTTAACCAATAGCTGGAGCAGTTCTTTGTATATTAAATACGCGTCTTGAATTGCTTCAAAATATCTACAATTGCTTCAGCTTTTTAGTATATATTAATGTACATTATATTTTTACTATATTGTCGTTGTAAATAAATAGATTCAAACCTGCAATCAAGCACAAACTATGATCCTTTTGGGACTATTTTGTAACAATTTATAATCAAAGCGTAAGCAAGAAGGAGCATAAAACACGTCAAAATCCCTAGTTATCAACTCCCCCAAACTTAAGCTTTTGCTTGTCCTTAAGCAAACAAAATAAGAACCACCCCTTAAGGTAAAATCCAAGAATTTCCAACTATCCTAAAGTAACCTCAATAAGCATCAATTGGGACTAACAATTGCCCTCAATACAAATGCATCATTAACAACATTTAACCTTTGAAAAACCATGGATCAAGTGCGACACAAGAGCATCAAGAGTTGACTCGACACATCAAAGAACTCTTTCAATTACTTTGGTCATTGTGGAACCCAAACTCACACATCCTCAACTCTCCCTAAGCA
>NW_017686321.1:0-738 GCF_001879085.1 Nicotiana attenuata | reverse complement strand
ACTCGGTACGGGCATTATGAGTTCTTGGTATGTCATTCGTGTTGACAAATGCCCCAGCAGCTTTCATGGACTTGATGAACCGAGTGTTCAGGCCTTATTTAGATTCATTCGTGATAGTGTTCATTGATGATATATTGATATACTCCCGCAACCAGGAGGAGCACGAGCAGCACCTTAGAGTGGTTCTTCAGACTCTGAGGGATAGTCAGCTATATGCTAAGTTCTCGAAGTGTGAATTCTGGTTGGGTTCAGTTGCATTTCTGGGTCACGTTGTATCAGCAGAGGGTATTCAGGTGGACCCAAAGAAGATTGAGGCAGTCAAGAACTGGCCTAGACCAGCATCAGCTACAGAGATTCGGAGTTTCTTGGGGTTGGCAGGCTACTATTGACGGTTCGTGGAGGGGTTTTCGTCTATTGCAGCCCCGATGACCAGATTGACCCAGAAGGGTGCCCAGTTCAGATGGTCGTAGGAGTGTGAGGCGAGCTTTCAGAAGCTCAAGACAGCTCTGACCACGGCACCGGTGTTGGTTTTGCCCACAGGTTCAGGGCCTTATACAGTCTATTGTGATGCTTCCCGTATTGGGCTTAGAGCAGTGTTGATGCAGGATGACAAGGTAATTGCCTATGCTTCGAGGCAGTTGAAGATTCATGAGAAGAACTATCCGGTTCATGATTTGGAGTTGGCAGCCATAGTTCACTCATTGAAGATTTGGAGGCATTATCTGTATGGCGTGGCAT
>NW_017686320.1:5575-6369 GCF_001879085.1 Nicotiana attenuata | reverse complement strand
TGGAACTATCAGCAAACAGTGGTCACATACAAAGGCAAAGAATTTCGGGGGAACTCCCAGGGAGAACTTTGTTGAGAAATACTCGAATGTGCAAGAAGTGAATAATGCCGCTCGAAAGCGTTTTCCGTCCAAGAGGCCAGTGAGTGCTGAAGAAGCAGAAGCCTTCTTCCAGAAAATGAAGATGCCCGATTATGAGACAGTAGATCAATTAAGAAAGTACCCTGAACAGGTGTCCCTGCTCTCATTAGTGACAAATTCCGCCGAACAACAGAAGATCTTGATGAAAACTTTGAATGAGGCATACGTACCAAACGAAACTTCAGTTGAGCAGCTCGAAAGGATGGCAGAAAGGTTTTTTGCCATCAACCAACTCTCTTTTAGTAAGAATGACTTGCCTCCTGAAGGCGCAGCCCATAACAAAGCCTTGCATCTGACCGTCAAGTGTGAGGGTTACTATGTCAAACGAGTCATGGTGGATGGAGGATCGGGGGTTGACATTTGCCCACTCTCCACATTGCAGAGGATAGAGATCGGGACAGAAAAGATTCGCCCGAATAATGTTTGTGTAAGGGCTTTTGATGGTATTAAGAGGGATACCATCGGTGAAATCGACACGATATTGACCATAGGACCGGTAGACTTCGAGGTGACCTTCCAGGTGTTGGACATGGATACATCCTACAACTTCCTTCTGGGGAGGCCTTGGATCCATGCTGCAGGAGCTGTGCCCTCCACTCTCCACCAAAATGGTAAAAATTCAAAGTATGAAAGATCAGGAAAATCGTGGTCCATGG
>NW_017686320.1:0-701 GCF_001879085.1 Nicotiana attenuata | reverse complement strand
TTGGTAGAAACTACGTAACGAGCACTAGTCGGCGATGGTGAGAGAGAATGAGAGAGTCGATTAGCGAAAACCGCGAAGGCGCTGTCGGCCGAAAGAAGACATCTCGCCACTAAGGAGTCCTGGCAAGGTTCCCTGGTTTTGAAATACTGATTAATGGGTTCACGAGAAGCCGGAAAGTTTGTGTGGGTCGGGTATCCAGTCCAAGAAGCATGTCATGTTCATTTGAAGTCAGCATGCACATCCCAGATAAGTCCTTCTTTTCCCGAAAGGGATGCTTCTCTTTAAAATCATATGCTTGCCTTTTGCATACCTTTTCTTTGAATCCCTTTCGGTTTATCTCTGATTCCGTAACTAGTACAAAGAAAAGGTGGCAGGACTTGTTTCACAGGGCTTCGCCTGGTCAGAGTCGCAGAAATACCCAGCCTCAGCGAGTGCGTCAGGCCAATCTCGACTGACCATAGTGATTGATGCTTTTGAAAAAAAAAAAAAAAAAAAAAAAAAAAAAAAAATCTTGGAAAAGAAAGAAAATCAAAGGCAAGGGCAGAATAAAGTGACAAGGTCAGAGCCCACACGGGCGATTCATAATGAAATCCCGGAGGCTGAACCCAGTCGGTTTGAACAGAGATTCACTCTCAAAGGCGATAAGCAGCAAAGTGCTCAACGGAAATGGGGCCGGGACCAAGCAATCAATAGGATCAAGG
>NW_017686319.1:0-6369 GCF_001879085.1 Nicotiana attenuata | reverse complement strand
AATAAACGCCAAAGCAAACAAATTAACAATATAAAGATAGTAATTAAAATTAGTCATAGTAGTTAAAGTTATAAAAAAACATTAAAAGTCAAAAACTACTAATACGAAAAACAAAAGAAAAAAAATGAATTGTTTATTGCACATTATACTAAATAATAATTACTAAAAATGTAGATTTATGGAAAATAATAAAAGAACTTCTTCGTTTAAACTTTGGCATCTTTTCAAAAAGAATTAGAAAAATAATACGATAATATTTATATTATAGATACAACACGAAATGTGAAAAATAATTAAAATATTATATGATAGAAAATAATGTATATAACGGGGAATAGAAGTAATGTGAAGGGGTCTACACTTTTAATTTGTTTAATAAAATAATTAAATAGGAAAAATAATATTATTGATAAATTTAAACAAAACAATTGGAGCTAGGGAACAAAAGAACAAAGCTAAATTAATTTTAGGATAATACAAAACTATATTCATTGTATTATACTACAAGTAGAGCAATGAGTAAGGACATTAAGTAACACGATAAGCTAATAAAAAGTCACATGGCAATATAGCAAGTGTGTATTATGGTTAAGCCAAGTGGTAAGCTAATATAAAGCCACTTGGCAAATTATGACAATATTTTGTTATAGTATTTAATTTAAATAGAAAGATAGTAAATAAGATTCTTTTGAATCTGAATGGAAAGAAAGTTAAATTTGAATTGATTGATTAATTAATTAGGAAAGCTAATCAACACATAAATGTTCCAATTCAAATGAGAGGCTCAACGAGTGGGGCGAATTGTTCTAAATAATGAGAAAGAGTTTTTTGAAATTTGAGTTCACAACAAAAACAACAACAAAAAACTAAAACGTGTTTGTTACTAGAAATAAGACTAAAAATCTAGGTTCGAACCCATAATCATAATTACCGGGTTGTTGGATCAAAACTTAACTTTTGTAACTACCTTAGGTGATCAAATGTGTTCACTTCTCCGTGTGTCCTAAGACGTTAATTCAATAAATTTAAGTATAACAAATATGAAATTAAGATTTATATTATATTAGTAGTGATACAGAAGAGAAAAAATATAAATTGAAGCATCTACTTGTATGGTGATTAATAAAGGAAAATTTGCTTTGGTGATAGAGCATTTTCTTCACCAATTAGTAAACTCAATGTTCAAATCAACCTATATCTATATTTATAAATATTATACATATTAAAGGAATAATTTGCATTGTAACTAAGCTAAGTGGGCAGTGGAACGCAACTATAAAGTTATTTGACAATTTAGGATAATATTTATAATAATATTTAATTTAATTCACAATTAAAAGATTTTTTTAAATTTAAATGGAAAGATAGTAAATAAGTTATTTCGAATCTGAATGGAAAGAAAGAATAATAGTCTTATTTGATCTTTTAGAAGAGAAAAATTTTTAAAATAATAATGAGCTAAGTTGTAACGACCCGATCGGTCGTTTTGAGCTCTAGCGTGCCGTTCAGCAGTTTGAGGTCATGAGCAGCTTCAATTCAGGCATTATGACTTGTACGCGTGGTCGGAATTAAATTTCAGGAAGTTCGGAGTTGACTTGGAGAGGAAATTCTCATTTCGGAAGCTTTATGTTGAGAGAATTAACTAGGATTGGATTTTAGAGTAAACGACCTCGGAATCGGGATTTGGAGGTTCCAGTAGGTTCGTATGATGATTTTGGACTTGGGCGTATGCCAGGATCGGGTTTTGGATGACCCGGGAGCGTTTTGGCGCCTATTATGGAAGTTAGCATTTTGGTGGAAATTTCATAAGTTTGGATTGAAGTGCATTTCAGTGTTATTGATGTCCGTTTGGGATTTCGAGTCTGGGAGTAGCTCCGTATGGTGATTCAGGAGTTGGGAACGCGATCGGAAGTGAATTCGGATGACCGTGGGTCATTTTGGAGTCATTTGGCTAAAGATAGAAATTTGAAGGTTTTTGAAAAGTTTGACCGGAGGTGGACTTTTTTATATCGGGGTCGGAATCCGATTCCGGAAGTTGGAGTAGGTCCGTAATGTCGAATATGACTTGTGTGCAAAATTTGAAGTCAATCAGACGTGATTTGAAAGGTTTAAACATCGAAAGTAGAAGTTTGAAATTCTAAAGTTCATAAAGCTTGGATTGGAGGTCGATTCGTGGTTTTAGCGTTGTTTGATATGATTTGAGGCCTCGAGCTAGTCCGTAATGTGTTTTGGGACTGGTTGGTATGATTGGTTGGTGTCCCGGGGGCCTTGGGAAGATTCCGGGTGGTTAACGGATCGAAAATGGAATTTTTGAAAGGCTAAAGTTGCTGGTTGCTGGTATAACCGCACCTGGGAGACTTGGGCCGCAGGTGCGGAGCCGCAGAAGCGGCCCTGTGGTCGCAGATGCGGTATTGGCGGGGGAGAGCTGGGACAGCAGATGCGGTCATCTTGCCGCAGAAGCGGGACCGCACCTGCGGGTGTTGAGGCGCAGAAGCGGAAAAGGCAGCCTGGAGAGAGGACCGCAGGAGCGGTAGAGAGGCCGCACTTGCGGAACCGCAGAAACGGTCAAGGGACCACAGGTGCGGAAGTACTGGAGGCAGTGAGATTCTTTTAAATCGGGGGTTGGGTTCATTCCAACCCCATTTCTTCCATTGTAGCTGATTTTTGGAGCAACTTTGAGGTGCCATCTTCACCACCAAGCATGAGGTAAGTAATTTATGCTAGTTTTAAGTTGAATACATGATTATATACGGATTTGGACATGGAAATTTGTAGAAACTTAGGGTTTGAGGGAAAACCTAGAAATTTAGTGTTCTTGGATTTTGACCACGATTTTGGTAATGGAATTGAGAATTTATTATATATTTGAGTTCGTGAGGTTATGGGTAAAGTTTATCTTCAAAAAATTTTAGAATTCGGGCACGTGGGCTCGAGGGCGTTTTTGTCAAACTTTCGATCGGGGTTAGGAATTATTATAAATTGGATTATGACGAATAGTTGATTTCGTATTAATGGGTTTACATAATTATTGGCTAGCGTTGGAGCATTTTGTATCGATTGAGTCTTCGAAAGGGCGTGGAATGCCGGTTATGGAACTTCGGAGCGAGGTGAGTCTCCTTTCTAACCTTGTAAGAGGGAATTGTCCCCATAGGTGAGTTAATTGGTTATGTGCTCCTATTTGTGGGGAGCTACGTACGCACGAGGTGACGAGAGTCCGTGCGTAGCTACTATTATGCTAATATCCGGGTAGTCTATGTCACGACCCCAACCCCGATCGTGATGGCGCCCAACACATTGCTAGGCAAGCCCGACCAATTATCAATCACAACCCCTCTCGTATAGAGTTCATTACCAATTAACAGGGTTTAAATGCCAATACAACATAAATAGAAGTCTGAAACAGAAGATAAAATGTGCGAAAATCATAACAATATCTCTACAATAGCCCCACCGATCCGGTGACACAAGTCAAGAGCCTCTATTACAAGTTTTAAACAGTCTAACATAAAGATAGTCTAGAATATGCTGAAAGGTAGAAGATAGAAGGAGAAATCGGGTCTGCGGACGTGTGACGACCCGACCCGTCGTCTCATGTGTTACTGCTCTGTTTTCCCCATTTTTATGCTTCTTCATGTTTCGTTATCGGTATGTGGTGTGTTAGAGTTGATTCGGATTGGTTTTGATAAGAAATGAGACACTTAGTCTCTTTAAGGAAGGCTTAAGTTGGAAAAGTCAACCGGACGTTGACTTATGAGTTATAGGGATCGGATGTGATTTCCGGTGATTCGGTTAGCTTCGGGAGGTGATTTTTGACTTAGGAGTGCGATCGGAATTGAATTTGGAGGTCCGGTGTAGAATTAGGCTTGAATTGGCGAAGTTAGTATCTTGGCGAATTCCGGTTGATAGGTGAGATTTTGATCCGAGGGTCGGAATGGGATTCCGAGAGTTGTTGTAACTTCGACATGTGATTTGCGATGTGCGTGCAAAATTTCAGGTCATTCGGACGTCGTTTGGTCGGGTTTTTGATCGAAAGTGTATTTCGGAAGTTTTTAAAAAAATTAGGCTTGAATTCGATGAGTTTTGGGTAATTTGATGTTGTTTGAGGTGCTTTGATGATTGGAACAGGTTTGAATAATGTTATGAACTATGTTGGCATGTTTGGTCGGGGTCCCATGAGGCTCGGATAAGTTTTGGAAGAGTTTTTGGAAGATTTTTGCCGTATTGAGCATAAGCATGTAATGATCTAAAGGTTCATTTTTAGTTCTAGAGATCCAAATTTGATTTCGAGACTTCCGGAATTTTGATAATGAATTATAGGACTGATCTGGAAATTTTGGTCTAATTTCAGCAAGTCGCGATTGGGTTTCTGACGCGAAATATGAGTTAATTGTTTAACGAGCGAAATGAGTATTGAACTGGGCAAATGAGCTCCGAATTGAGTATCGATTGAAGTGTTGTGTTCGTATTATTATTTGTGACTCATAGGAACAAGAATCATCGAATTCCGAGTTCGTATGATGGAGTTAGAGCCATTTTAGTGAAAAATAAAAGTGCTGCAATTTTCTGTGGCTGCTGCATTTTTTTTAGCAGCGTGAACAGTAACCCCGCGCGTGAACAGTAACCGCGCGGGTGAACAGTGACCATGCGCGTGAACAGTAATTCCGAAAAATCTGGGCAGTGAGTTTATATTCGCGATTTTTGGGTCATTTTTCCTCCATGGTTGATCATTTTGAGAGCTTCTTGGTGGAGATTAAAGAGTGATTCAAGGGGGAAACGACTTATCCGGAACTTAAACTCGATTTTATGATGCTAATACATGGATTAGAGCTGAAAACTCAAGTAATTTATGGGCAAAAATGGTGGTTTAGGGCTTGAAACTTAAGAGAGTTAAAATGGAGATTTGAGGGGTCATTTGAACTCCGATTTTGGTAAATTTGATATGTACGGACTCGTGGCGAGACGAGGAATCCGGTGATGTGAATTTCGTAATTTTTTGAGAAGTGGGCCCGGGGCTCGGGTTTTGCCAACTTCGTGATTTTTGATATTTTTCGAGTCTTTTCGATTGGGTTATGATTCATTAACCTATTGTGACGTATTCCTTGTGGTTTTGGTTAGATTCGACGTGCATGGAGGTCGGTTTGAGGTGCAAAGGCGTCGCGAGCTAGAGATTTCACCGGTTCGAGGTGAGTAATGATTTTGAATGACGTCCTGAGGGTTTGAAACCCCGGATTTGCACAACTTGGTGCTATGTTGAGATGAGACACGCGTTCCATGACGAGCGCGGGGTCATTTATTATTGGGGACTGTGACTTGGTCCAGTCCAGATGATATTTTACCGCGTATTAGCAATGACTTGTTGTTTTCACTATGATTTGGGCTTATTGCCATATTTGGGGCTTATTGCCGACTGTTTGAACTCTTTATGAACTATCATCACTGTTTTCCTCACTGTTTGAAATATTATTTGAACTCAGTCCATGTGATTTACACTGTTTCTTGAACTCAGCCATATTTACTCAAACTTGGAGTTTTAAACTGATATTTGAACTATTGTTTGAGCTGAGTATTATTGCTTTACTATTGCCCGAGGGGCTGTTGACTATTTCTGGACTGATTGAGGCCGAGAGCCTTATGTGAGGGCATGATGAGTGAGGTGAGGAGGCTTTCAGGCCTCGTATTGATACTGTTCAGGCTTTCAGGCCTTGTTGATAGCGCTTGGGCTGTAGGAGCCCCTCCGGAGTCTGCACACCCACAGTGAGCGCCGGTACCCATCTAGAGTGATTAAATATTGAACAGTGGTAACAATGACACTGTCATACGTGTTTTGGTCAGGTAACAATGACTGACCAGTCAGGTAACAATGGCTGACCAGTGGTAACAATGGCACTGAACACGCGTTTGGTCAGGTAACAATGGCTGACCGGTCAGGTAACAACGGCTGACTTACTGGTTGAGTATGATTGATTTTTAACTATTTTCAAAGGATTTCCTTACTATATTTCACTGGCTTCTACTGTTTTTCTGATGTTGCTGCTTGAGATAGCATTATTTGTGCCCTTTATGTTCTCAGTCGTTATTTATTTTTATTACTCACTGGGTCGGAGTACTCACATTACTTCATGCACCATGTGTGCTGTGACAGGCACAGCTGAGTTCGTACCTGAGCGCTGATTTTCTTCCTTATCTTCTGCATATTTTATTCATCTTCAGACTATGTTTCCAGACTTGTAGTATTTTCATCAACTCTGTAGTAGCTCGTGACTTGTGACACCCCGATTATCGGGCTGAGTTTGGGATGGTTTTTCCCGTATGTTACGTTTATTTCCGCTACTTTTGACAATTTCTTAGCATAATATATGTGCAAATATA
>NW_017686318.1:5194-6370 GCF_001879085.1 Nicotiana attenuata | reverse complement strand
CATCATCTGATGAAGGGTTGAAGGTACTGCCCTCATGTTGTGTATCCATGGTCTCCCAAGAAGTGCATTATACCTCATGTCGCCTTCGATGACATGGAATATTATATCTTGGATGGTCCCGGCCACGTTCACGGGTAGGATTATCACCCCCTTTGTTATTTCGCTTGCCATGGGGGTCAACGGATGATAGTTAGAGCGAACGAAGACTTTCTAGTAAAATAGATATAACTTTTTGCTCATAACTCCATTTGGCCTCCACAATATATGGTTGGAAAGCTAACTCAAAGGGCTACAATTTTCATGTTTTACGTTTTTCCAAATTCTAAGTGTAACAGGGTAAAATACGTGATTGAAACTGCGACTGCGGACCTGACGCGGACGGAGACAGAATATAACCCAACTAGCGCGGCCTTAGCGCTGGCTTAGCGCGGCCGCGCTAGTCCAGACGGAAAAACAGATCTGAAGGGTACTTTTGGAAGTTCAAGACCAATCCCCTCAACCTATAAAAGGTTTAGTTCATCCAAAGGAGCGGAATATAAGTTTTTAGGGTTTAGAACAAGAAAAGAGAGGCAAGGAGGCAACTTGGGAAACAATTCTTATCTCCCTAATTGTTCTTTCATCAATGACTATGAATTCTTTTGTAGTTTCCATCATTGTTATGAGTAGCTAAATCTTTTAATCTAAGGTTTTGGTGAAACCCGTTGGGGATGATTTGGTTGTTATATTAATAAAGTTTTGAATTGGTTGTTTATCTCTATTTGTTCAACTACGTTTTGATTGTGGTTAATTGAAAGGATCCTCAATTAGCTGTTCCTATTTATTATGTATCTACTTGAGAGAGAGTGCATATTTAGGTAGTTGTTTGAACAACATCACTCCCGGAGTATAGGCGAGAGTCATAACCGAGGGTTTAGAGGTTGGATTAGAGATAACGATACCTCGGGTGCGATCAAAGTGAACTGTAATGCGAATCTAGCTAGCGTAGCTTGAGAGAGTGCGTCTAGTAAATTATCATAATTGCTTGAGAGAGATTTATGATAGCTGGAGAGTTCATGATTGATAAAGGCAACTAAGTCAAAGCTATAAGAAACATACAACTAAGGAAATCAACAACGGGGGAAACCATTACCTTAGACCTTTATTCCAATTGTTTACAATTCAAGCATAGTTAGTTTT
>NW_017686318.1:0-4102 GCF_001879085.1 Nicotiana attenuata | reverse complement strand
AGCGTTGTCTTAGGAACAAACCAAAATTCATAAACTTCTGAGTTTATGTTGTGACTAGGGATAGTCATAAGTTTAAAGCCTTTGTAACTAGGATAGTTATAGAGTGGCTTGTGGTGGTTGCATCACAAGTTAGTTTGAAGTCTTTGCAATAGGGTTTTTGCAAGGTGGCTTGTGGTGGTTGCATCGCAAGTTAGTTTGAAGTCTTTGCAATAGGGTTTTTGCAAAGTGGCTTGTAATAGGCAGATTGCAAGTTAGTGGAGTTAAAAGCCTACAAGAGTAGGTCGTGGTTTTTGATCCCCTTGTGTGGGATTTTTCCACGTAAAAAATCTCTTGCCTTCTTTACTTTCTGTCTTTATTGCATTCTAGGCATCATCTCATAGAGGAACAGGTACTCTATAGTTTGGTGGACTCATATAAGTTTACAAGGTGGCTCGAAAGGAGCATGCCGACCTTGGCGAGCAGGTAAGAAGAGTATTTGAGGTTAGTGACGGTGAGTCAGACACGGTGACTAACGGTTCGAACCCGCAGGTCCAACAAAAGCTTGATCGAATCCAGTAGCTCTGAGCAGAGTAGGATGTGATAAAGGCTGAGGCCGAAGAATGGAAAAGCAAAATGGACCGCTTGGCCTCGAAAAAGTAAACTGCCCGAGCGCAATTGACTTCGGCTGAGGTCCAGCTTCGGGCGTCAAAGGAAAAGGATATGGTGCAGGCCAAAAATATTGAGAAGCTCTAGTCTCAATTGATTTCAGTCGTCTTCGATTGAGAAAATCTGGCCAAGGAGCTTGAAACGGCCAAGTCGGTGGCCAAGGTGGTTAAAACCGATGCCGACGAGATGTTGGCCCAATATAAGGCCGATGCCGAGGCAGCCCAGATTCGAGCAAAAGGATATCGTCGAGCACGCGAGACGGCAATCCTGAACGGAGGCCCTCGAGGAAATTCATGCTCGGGGTTTCGACTTATCGGCTGAAATTGAGAGTGTCAAGGGGCTCGAAGCCAAGGACAAGAAGCTGGCTTATCCCGAGGATGATGAAGACTCCGAGGGTGTAGGAGACCCCGAAGGTGATGAAGCGGCCCCCGGAAAAGACTAGGCCACTTAGGCTCTTTACAGATGTTATTTTTTGCCTTTTGTTGAGGCCGTTTGGCATTTGTAAAAATTTTCATCGGGGATGTTTAGCCCTTGTAAATTTTTTTTGATATGTATATAAGGCCTTTTCCCTACAACAACTTCTGAATTTTTCCTTTGCTTTATTATTTATATTTTCAAAGATTGAAATGCCATAGCATGAAATAATTAGGTTACATTCGGAGGTTCGAACGACCCTTGCCTTCAACATTATTTTGTTTTAGGGCATCGTGGGGGTCTGGTGTGACCGGAAATTTTTCCCCATAGTACTTATACTTTTTCAGATTATAGTTTGCCGAGGGTAGCGTTTAGAATCGGATATGAAATTTTAAGGCCTTGTTGTTTCTTTTACGGGTCTCGGACATCTCCGAGCCATTTTAATATGGCTGTAGCCTTTTTAGTTTGGGTGCTCCCCAGTGGGCTCTTTATCCCAAGTTATACGGGCTTGCCTAAGATAACAGTCCCCGAGTGGGGATGGTCGTAGCCTTTAAAGTTTGGGTGTTGCCTAATAGGTCTTATGCCCTGGGGCTTCGATTGCCAGGGCCGTCCGAGTTTATCTTTAGACGGAAGTCCCCGAGTGGGAGTGATCAATTGAATTTGGATTAAGGCGGCCCATGGGATTGACACCATTAGGGGATCGGATGTAGGAAATTCCTTAAAAAATGAAAAAAAAAAATTAAAGGACCAGACGTTTATCATCAAGGTAGAGACTTCTTTTTATTCTTGTACGTAATAGTTACACTTGTGTACAAGCTTTATGTCAGGGCTCGAGTAGTCTATGTGGGCACAGTTCATTTGACCGTTTGACCCTTAAAGCAAATCCTATCAATCGAGCCGAGGCCGTTCAATCACAAAGTTTATGTCCTTGATAAAGTCGTTATCCGGGGGTAATGCCCCCAGTGTCCGAGGTTGATCATAGAGAAGCCTCGAATATTATTGATGTGATCTTTGAAACTGATTTATGATAGGCCGTCGATTCTAAGTTAGCATGATCCACTATTGCCTCGTTAAAAACCTTGCTGGAAAACCCACTTGGGACAAAACCGGTTCAAGGGAAAAAGAGTGCAACGCGTGTTTTCATGCCTAAAATTTGTACTGTGCCCTATTGGTTACCTGCAAGTGTTAGTTCAAAAATAAGTAAAAAGAAATGAATGGGGTCATACCTTAGCAGTAGTATCGCTTCAAATGAGTTACGTTCCATATATTCGGTAGCTTTCACCGTTCATTGCCCCGAGTTTGTATTATCCTTTTCCGGTGATCTCGATAATTTGATATGGCCCTTCCCAGTTCGTCCCCAGCTTCCCCTCGTTTGGATTCTGGGTGCTTAGTGTGACCTTCCTTAACACCAAGTCCCCGATATTGAAATGTCGAAGGTTGGCTCTTCGATTGTAATACCTCTTGATCCGTTATTTTTGGGCGGCCAACCTGGACAAGGGCGGCTTCGCGCCTTTCATCTAGTAGCTCCAGGCTCGTACTCATGTCCTCTTCATTCAATTTCTTTATTTCATATCGGAATCTGATACTTGGTTCCCCGACTTTGACCAGTATCAGAGCTTCAGCGCCTAAACCAGTGAGAATGGGGTGGCCTCGATATTGGACTTCGAGGTCGTACGGTATGCCCATAGGACTTCGGGTAGGATTTCCTTTCATTTTCCTTTGGTGTCGTTTAACCTCTTTTTAAGGTTTTGGAGTATGGTTTTGTTGGTCGATTCTGCTTGTCCGTTCACACTAGGGTGATAGGGTGTTAATATGATCCTTTTGATCTTATGATCTTCGAGAACTTGCTTACTTTGTTGTCGATAAATTGTTTCCCATTGTCACACACGATCTCGGATGGCATTCCGAACCAACATATGATGTGGTCCCAAATGAAATCGATGACTTCCTTCTCTCTGACCTTCTCGTATCACTAGGTTTCCACCCACTTAGAAAAATACTCAGTCATAAAAAATATAAATTGAGCCTTACTGGGTGCCCATGGAAGAGGCCCAACGACGTCCATTCCCCACTTCATGAACGGCCATAGTGACAAAACCGAATGCAGCAGCTCCCCGGGTTGGTGAATCAACGGAGCATGTCTTTTGCATTCATCACATTTTCGTACGAACTCCTTCGCATCCTTTTCCATGTCGATCCAGTAGTACCTGGCTCTGATTACCTTTCGAACCAATGACTTGGCGCCTGAGTGACTTCCACAAGTGCCCTCGTGAACTTCCCTCATAATATACTCGGTATCTCCTAGTCCCAAACATATCGCTAGTGGGCCATCGAACGTTTTTCTGAATAGGGTTCCGTCTTCGGACAGCTAAACTTGGCTGCCTTCGTACACGGGGTCCTCAATTACTTTGGATTCGAGGGTCAGTTTTTTCGGCCTTTCAAATATTCTATATATTTGTTTCTCCAATTTCAAGTTACGCTTGTTGAGTTTATCTCGGCATGGCCTTCTTCCATACCGATATCATGAGTTGTACGACTGGCCCCGGGTTGAGCTCGTCGTCCTCGACCGACGACCCTAAGTTAGCAAGGGCATCGGCCTCGCTATTTTGATCCCAAGGTACGTGTTGCAAAGTCCACTCCTTGAACTGGTGTAATGCCACTTGCAACTTGTCCAGCTACCTTTGCATTCATTCTTCTATGACCTCGAATGTCCCATTAACTTGGCTCACCATGAGGAGGGAGTTCACACTTAGCTTCGATCACCTCCGCCCCTAAGCTTTTGGCTATTGTACACTTATTCTGATAATCTCTCTATGAACCCGAAGTCATTTTCTCCCATTTTTTTATGCTACACCGTATGCCAAGGATGGCACCGAACACTTCAATACCCTTTTCATACTCTGCTGCAAAAGCTCGATACTCAACCATACTATGGACTCGAAATCCTTAGGCACCACACCTTAACTTTCAAATCCACTAGGACCGTTATTGAGAGTCACCCACTCTGACTTGGTCCCGAATATAATCAACACTAAGGCTCTTT
>NW_017686317.1:3474-6370 GCF_001879085.1 Nicotiana attenuata | reverse complement strand
TTAAGGGAACCTTTAAGGGTAACCGAGGGGTACCCGAACGGGTTACCGTGGTTTAGTTTAGGGTGTAAGGGATTTACGTACTACGGGAGGTACGGTACGGTCGTACCGCGGACCNCGAGTCAGTTGTTTAGTTACGTTAGTAGTTTTANGTAATAGTTAGTAGGACGGAGGGCCGGAGGGTACGTGTAGTTTTGATTTTAGTCGACGACGAGGGTGTCGTTGTTATGAGGCAACGGGCTGATGTACTTACACACGAGGTGACTTGTATAGCGCGTGGGCTGTAGCCCCTCTGGAGTTTGTACACCCCCAGTGAGCGCGCTTGAGTGAGTGATATGATGTTGCCCGAGGGGCTCTTGATTCATGTTGTGTCCGAAGGGCTGATTACGAGCAATTGTGAGGTTGCCCGAGGGGCTAATTTTGAGAGATGTTATGCTCGGAGGACAGTTTATGATATATGTTTTGCCTGAGGGGCTATTTATGATATTCATCATTTTTACTCTAAACTTCATTGAACCTCTGCTGAAACTGTTGGAAAAATATCTTCAAATGATTTTATTGAATTTGGATTTTTACGAGATGATTTGATTTATATACTGTTTTGAAAGGATACCGCACTTACTGTGATTTTATTATGTGGGTTTATGTGTTGCGTATTGCTCAATCTTTATTTACTTTTATTACTTACTGAGTGGGCGTACTCACATTACTCCTTACACCGTGTGTGCAGATCCAGGAGTTGCAGGACGTGATAGCGAGCGCTGACCTTTCATCCGTCGCGGATATTCGGATTCGGCAAGGTAGCTGCATGGCAATTGCAGCCTTGCTCTTCTCCCTCTTATCTTCCTTAGACTATATTAGTGTTTTCCAGACTGTGATAGTCTTAGTTGTATTCAGACAGTCCTTAGTTGATGCTCGTGACTTGTGACACCCCAATGTCGGGCCTTTGTTCTTTCCGCACTTGTTATTTAGACTTATGCCGTGAAATTTTATTATTTAATAGCTTAAAACGTCTTTATTTTTGAAATATCGATTTGTTTTGGGATCTTGTCGGCTGGCCTAGTTTTATGATAGGCGTCATCACGACTGGAATGGTTTTGGGGTCATGACAAGTTGATATCAGAACCTAGGTTACATAGGTCTAACGAGTCATGAGCGGGTTTAGTAGAGTTTTGCGGATCGGTATAGAGACGTCTGTACTTATCTTCGAGAAGCTGCAGAACCTTTAGGAAAAACTTCACCTTCTTGAATTCTTGTCGTGCGAATATGTTGATTCTGGTAACTAAACTTCTGTTATTCTATTCTATCATAGATGGTGAGGACACGTGCTACCAGTCAGGACGAACGACTACCAGTACCACCAGTTGGGGTCACTAGATGCCAAGGTCGCAGTCGAGGCCGTGGTAGGGGCAGGGTTGTAGCCCGCACAGCAGCTAGGGCAGCACCTGCAGATCTACCAGCCGCCCCAGTTCATGATTAGGTCCCAGTTGTGGACGCTCCAGCAGGACCAGCTCAGGCACCGGCTGTGCCTATTGTTATCCCAGGCCTTCAGGAGGCCCTAGACCAAATTCTATCAGTGTGCACTGGCCTGCCTCAGGTGGTCTCAGTTACTACAGCCGCAGCTACTTCTCAAGCAGGGGGAGGCACTCAGACTCCCGCCGCTCGCACACCTGAGCAGGTTGTACAGGGACTTCAGACACCGGGGGCACCTCCAGCCTAGCCGGTTGCAGCTGCTCAGGACTATGTAGCTCCTGTTATGCCAGAGGACGAGCAGCGCAGATTGGAGAGGTATGGGAGACTCCAGCTTCCGTCATTTAGTGGTGCTGAGGGTGAGGCTGCACAGGGTTTCTTGGATAAGTGTCAAAGGATGCTTCGGACCGCAGGCATTCCGGAGACCAGTGGGGTCTCATTCACTACTTTCCAGTTCTCCGAGGATGCACTTAGTTGGTGGGAGGCTTACGAGAGGCGTTGGCCGGTTGGCGTAGTGCCCCTTTCTTGGCAGCAGTTCTCCGTTCTCTTTCTGGAGAAGTTTGTAGGTCTGTTACACAGTATGAGATGCGGTTCTCCGAGTTGGCTCGTCATGGGTCTGGTTGGTTCCCACAGACCGAGAGAGGATCAGGAGGTTTATAGATGGCCTCGGTTTTCAACTTTGGTTGCTTATGACCAGAGAGAGAGTATCTGGTGCCACTTTTGATGAGGTTGTTGACATTGCTCGACAGATTGAGATGGTTTGTGGTTAGGAGAAGGTTGAGAGGGAGGCCAAGAGGCCTCGTGGTCAGGGTGGATTCAGTAGTGCTCCTCATGGGGGTCAGTTTCAGCACGGCAGATGCCGTCCATTCAAGCATGCTCAGTCAGCTTGCCCAGTTCATCGTGGGGCATCATCGGGCCATGCTTTCCATAGTTCTCATCAGGGCCATTCATCACTTAGTTCCCTTCCAGCCCAGAGTTCGTCCCGTGCTCCATCAGTTCAGGGCTCTTCCATGCCAGGTTCTTCTACTGGTCATCCTGGTGTTAGGGATTCCCTTCAATCTTCGTCCCCTACACCAGGAAGTTGTTATGAGTGTGGAGAGTTTAGGCATATGAGGAGGAAGTGTCCTCGTCTTCTTGGGGGCCCATCTCAGCATAGGAGTCAGCCCTCGACTTCAGCTCCAGTTACTTCACCACCTGCCCAACCCGCTAGGGGTGGGGGTCAGTCAGCTAGGGGTCGCCCCAGAGGGGGAGGTCGATCAGGTGGTGGTCAGGCCCGTTTCTATGCACTCCCAGCCAGACCAGATGCCATTGCTTTAGATGCCGTGATTACAGGTATTGTCTCAGTTTTCCGCAGATATGCCTCTGTGTTATTTGATCCTGGTTCCACTTTTCATATGTGTCATCATATTTTGCTCGTTATTTGGATTTG
>NW_017686317.1:0-559 GCF_001879085.1 Nicotiana attenuata | reverse complement strand
TACTGAGTTACTAGACCCGTTTTCCCCTACTTCTTCTTCCTTACTGTGTGTCCAGCTGCATTTCATCGTTCGTGTTGGTTGTTTTGTGTTCGGAGTGGTCTTGGAGTGGAATGAGACACTCAGTCTCTTATTTAGAAGCTTAAGTTGGAAAAGTCAACCGGATGTTGACTTATGTGTAAAAGATCTCGGATGTGAATTTTGATGGTTCGGATAGATTCGTTAGGTGATTTTGGACCTAGGAGCGTGTTCGGAATGTAATTTGGTAGTCCGTGGTAGATTTAGGCTTGAATTGGCGAAATTTGAAATTTGTTGTTTTCCGGTCGGCAGTGGAAATCTTGATATCGGGGTCGGAACAGAATTCTGGAAATTGGAGTAGGTCCGTTATGTCATTTGTGACGTGTGTGCAAAATTTTAGGTCATTTGGGTGAGGTATGATAGGTTTCGGCATCGTTTGCAGAATTCGGAAGTTTGGAAATCCTTAGTTTTGAATCCGAGGGTGATTTGGTGTTTTGATGTTGTTTCGAGCGTTCCGAAGGTTGTCATAAGTTTGAATGGTGAT
>NW_017686316.1:5597-6370 GCF_001879085.1 Nicotiana attenuata | reverse complement strand
AGGTCAATGGAAGTTCACTCATCTCTCTCAAGAAAAAGTCACAAGTCCGACTCTAGGTACCATATGCTTGCCCCTTATGTGAGTATCGACTAATGTAAGCTTCATTCAACTCAAGATCATATAGGGCTTTTGTAGAGACGTTGTGAAGGCTTTTGGTTCAGGGTAGGAAATGTTTTGGTCTAAGTAGGTTCCATCTTCCTTTAAGCACTTCTTTTGATTCGTTTGGCACACCTTCACTTGACTCTTTGAGTCATTTTACTTCTTTCTAAGGGGTTAGAGAGACACATTGTCATTCTTTCTTATGCATTTCAAACATTTTCTCCTCTTTCAACTTTCTACACCTTTCATTCTTTGCTTTTCTTGAATCCCTTTTTATTCTTTTTCACATTGAACATTCTTTTTTTCTTTTTGCTTTTCTTTCTTTTTTTTCATTTGCCTTTTCCTTTTCTTTCATTTTTTGCGCCTTTTTTACCACCTTATTGCAATCCTCATCTCTCCCCCAAGCTTATACTTTTGCCATGTGCTAAAGGAAAGATTGGGTGCCAAGAGAGGGTATCTTTTAGAACGGGTATAGGCTTGTAACATGGTTCTTGAAGGAAAAGGTCTAAGGCTCAAAAGGGTTGACTAGGGATCTTATCATTGGTAGGTTATGGATGTGTTTAACTATCATTTGGACCAAGGTAGAGCCGTATAATCATGTCTCAAGTCAAAATTCACTTAGGATTTCGCCTCAACAAACATTCAGGGCGAGTTCTAGACCAATGGCTCGGGAC
>NW_017686316.1:0-1426 GCF_001879085.1 Nicotiana attenuata | reverse complement strand
TAACATCTCACAACCAGTTAGCCCAAGAATCAATCCTACACTACAATGAAAATCAAATAAAAACAAGAAGAAAAACACATGGGTTGCCTCCCAAGAAGCGCCTGATTTAACGTCGCGGCACGACGCAAGTTACCATCACATCATTTGAAATGAAGGAGTGCCACCACGTGGCTGTCATCAAATTTTCCAAGATAATGCTTGACCCTATGCCCATTCACTCTAAAAACTTCCCCACTTTTGTTCTTTAAATCAAGGGCACCAAACGGGGTCACACACACTACTTCAAATGGTTCGCTCCACTTTGACTTTAGCTTTCCCGGAAACAACCGTAACCGAGAGTTAAACAAGAGCACCAAATCTCCCACTTTGAACTCCTTACCCCGAGTATATTTGTCATGAAGGTATTTCATTTTATCCTTATACAGGGACAAACTAGAGTAGGCATGGAATCTAAATTCGTCAAGTTCATTGAGTTGCTCCACCCGAAGATTAACAGCTATATCCCAATCAAGATTCAACTTCTTCAAGGCCCACATGGACTTATGCTCTAACTCCACTGGTAAATGACATGTTTTCCCAAACACCAACCGGTACGGAGACATACCAATTGGAGTCTTGTAAGCAGTTCGGTAAGCCCATAGAGCATCATCCAACTTTTTAGACCAATCGGTCCTATTGGCATTAACGGTTTTGGACAAAATGCTCTTTATCTCCCTGTTGGACACTTCAACCTGGCCACTTGCTTGAGGATGATAAGGCGTAGACACTTTGTGGTTGACACCATACTTGGAAAGCAAGGCGTCAAAAGCTCTATTACAAAAATGCGATCCTCCATCACTAATAATTGCACGAGGATTGCCAAACCTTGTGAAAATGCTGTTCTTTAGAAATGCAACCACACTCTTAGCTTCATTGTTGGGCAAAACCACGGCCTCGACCCATTTTGAGACATAATCAACCGCTACAAGAATGTAGGTGTTTCTGCACGAGCTTACAAATGGGCCCATAAAATCGATACCCCATACATCAAAGATATCCACTTCGAGAATGGTGTTTAGAGGCATCTCATCTTTCTTGGAAATACCGTCCGCTCTCTGACATTGATTACACCTTTTTACGAGATCACTTGCATCTTTGAACAATGTTGGCCAATAAAAAGCACAACTCAGAACTTTTGAAGCTGTCCTCGCCCCTCTATGATGGGCACCATAGGGGGAGGAATGACAAGCCTCTAGGATGCTAAAGTGCTCCTCCTCAGGTACACACCTCCGGATCACTCCGTCGGTGCAAATCTTGAACAAGTATGGCTCGTCCCAATAGAAGTCCAGACTATCCCATTTGGGCTTCTTCCTTTGGTTAGAACAGAGCTCATACGGGATGATGCCAGTCACAAGGAAATTAGCAAAATCCGCAAACCATGGCATAT
>NW_017686315.1:0-6370 GCF_001879085.1 Nicotiana attenuata | reverse complement strand
TCGGAAAGTTTCAGTTGGATTTGGGGAAAATTAGTTTGGGATTAGGTAGAGGAGGGTAAGACGGTCGTGGGGGTATGAGTTTTGGTCGGGGTTTGGGTGGTGGCGCCGCCGTGCACGGCGGCGGCGGCGCCTAGGGTTTTAAATATTTGAGATGTTTGGTTGATATTTGAAAGAAACAAATCATGGATTCAAGATAAGGAGGTGGAGGGGAATGTTTTGGTATAATTTGACGGTCATTGGGGACTTGCCGCCGGCGGAGGCGATTTCCGGCCGGCGGCGGACGGCGGAGGGCGACGGAGGTTAAGCAGAAGTACGAGGAAGGCGAATTTTGTCTCTAGGGTTTTCTGAAATTTGGACACTTTTAATTAAAAGCCAAGATGAACTCAGGGCCGTCGGATTATGAGGGATGGAGGGCCATGATTGATTTGCCATTTATTAACTCAAAACGACGTAGTATTCTTCCTATACTACGTCGTTTCATTAATCTCAAAGGCATGGGGCATTCGGATCGGGTATGGGTGTGATTTGGGCCTGATTTGGCGTGGCCTGGCACATTATTTCAATTGGGCTAGCCAAATATTGTGAATAATGGCCCCAAAAGAATAGCTGGCCTGATTTGTTCTTCTTTTTGTTTTCTTTTTAATTCAAATCTTTTATTTATTCTCTTTTTCTCTTTCTTCTTTTTTTTTATTTAAATTCAACTCATTTTCATTTCTTTTGATTTTTGTTTTTGTTAAAAGCAAAAAAAAACAAAATTAAAAATAACAAAGACTTAGAATTAAATTGAAATACAAACTAATTAATTTACCTAAAACTAACTAAATCCCAAATTTAAAAGAAAGCTAAACAACATGTAAAAATGACTATTTTGTTATTTTTTTCTATTTTTATGATGTTAATTAACTAAAAATCTAGAATTGGGTCCTAAATGCAAGTATGCTATTTTGTATTTTTACGACTTATGCCAATTAAAAATACATAAAAATGCAAACAATCACAAAATCATGCAATTAATTCCCAAAAATTCAAATAATAAAAGAGAAATCCTAATTTTAATGAATTCTATAGGAATAGTTCAAGCGAGGCAAAAATCACGTGCTCACAGCTGCCCCTCTTTGCTCGGAGACACGAAGGGTTTTCGGGCAAAGATAAATGAGCAATCACGAGAGATTTTTTCCTGCTTGGCACTCTATGGGAAGCATTTTTGAAAACTGTCTGACCGAACCCTGCTACAAAGGTTGCCTACATATCCTTGGCTAAAAAGGAATCAGGTCAGTATAGTTCTGGAAGTTTTGGTAGCTGGGACTACCGGGAGCTGTGATTTCACTGCTGTTGCTGCTGCTACTGCTTGCTGACCTCCTTATTACACCAAAAGGAAAATCAAAGCTAAGCTAGCTATGCCTATCAACTATGAGTTACAAGATTCCTATCTATTAATTCTTGAAGCTTGATCTTGAGTCTTAGCTGATTTTGCTGTGGACTCCGATCTGAATCTTGATGCTCGCAAGTTGTAGGTGTTGTTTCTTTCCGCAGCATTGGGTCAAAGCGGGATCGACGGGGCTTATGCCTTCAATCAAATCTTGAGCAATCCGCACCCTTGTTTGCTTCAACATTTGAGTTCATTTCTTTTTGTTCTTTTCTTCTTTTCTTTATTCTGGATTGAGACTCATTCTTTTTGTCGTCTCGAACCCTGTGCCTCGATGTCAAACCTGCTTAAGACACCAAAACAAACAAACGAACGAAATTTTTCTGCCCCAGTTTTCCCTAGGAAAATTTCGTGAGTTAGTTGTGACACATATCTAAGCGATAAAATCAGGATTGTGTATCCTTGGGAATGAAGCCAGGTTATGCTGGGAAATGGCCGGGTTTTGCCGGAAAAGAAAAAGGTCCTCGGGTTATGCCGGGGAGGTCCGCGGGTTATGCCGGGATAAAAAGGAAAAAAGATCCTTGGGTTACGCCAGGATAAAAGAGAAAGGCTCCTTGGGTTATGCCAGGGAGGTCCACGGGTTATGCCGGGATTGAAAGAAAAAGGCTCCTTGGGTTATGCCAGGGAGGTTCACGGGTTATGTCGGGATTAAAAGAAAAAGGCTCCTTGGGTTATGCCAGGGAGGTCCACGGGTTATGCCGGGATTGAAAGAAAAAGGCTCCTTGGGTTATGCCAGGGAGGTCTACGGGTTATGCCGGGATTGAAAAAGAAAGGCTCCTTGGGTTATTCCAGGGAGGTCCACGGGTTATGCCGGGATTGAAAGAAAAAAGGCTCCTTGGGTTATGCCAGGGAGGTCCACGGGTTATGCCGCGATTGAAAGAAAAAGGCTCCTTGGTTATGCCAGGGAGGTCCACGGGTTATGCCGGAATTGAAGAAGAAAGGCTCCTTGGGTTATGCCAGGGAGGTCCATGGGTTATGCCGGGATTGAAAGAAAAAGGCTCCTTGGGTTATGCCAGGGAGGTCCACGGGTTATGCCGGGATTGAAAGAAAAAGGCTCATTGGGTTATGCCAGGGAGGTCCACGGGTTATGCCGGGATTGAAAAAGAAAGGCTCCTTGGGTTATGCCAGGGAGGTCCACGGGTTATGCCGGGATTGGAACCATTTTGGTAGACTCATGGTCGAACCAATATATCATCTGCCCCTAGTTTCTAACGTTTTGGGGGAATTGGTAATTTTTGGTTTTGGTGTGACTCGAACCCCAGCGAGAGGCTGCCTACGTATCCTTTCGGAATCAAGTACAAACGTAGTTCAAGGAAAACTATTTTGTTTTTGTTTTGTTTTTGTTTTTGTTTCGTTTTGTTTTCTTCTTTTTTCTATTTTTCTTTTCTTCCCTTCTCTTTTATTTTCTTTTTTTTTTCCTTTTTTTTTTTCCTTTTCAATAGTACTTTCGGGTTCCAAAGAGGGTAGCCAAAGAAGAGTAACCGGCTCAAATGGGTTTGCGAAGGGTTGATAATGTTTGGATAGCGGGAAGGAAAGCCTTCGACATCTCAACTGCGCAAAGTCATCATCGTAGAAGGTCTAGACATAGTACCTTTTTACCNTAGTACTTTCGGGTTCCAAAGAGGGCAAACAAAGAAGAGTAACCGGCTCAAATAGGTTCGCAAAGGGTTGATAGTGTTTGGGTAATGAGAAGGAAAGCCTTCGTCATCTCAATTGAACAAAGTCGTCACCGCAGAAAGCCTAGACATAGTACCTTTTTACTGCATCCGCATTCACAGCCGCTTCGGGATCATTTCCTTCGATATCACCCAGATACAATGCTCCTCTCGGCAATATCTTTCTGATGATGTATGGGCCTTTCCAATTAGGAGCAAATTTTCCTTTTGCTTCCTGGTGATGAGGAAGAATATGCCTTAACACAAGTTGTCCTACTTCAAAATTCCTGGGCCGTACTTTCTTGTTATAAGCGCGGGCCATTCTTTGTTGGTACAACTGCCCGTGACAGACCGCAGCCATCCGTTTTTCATCAATTAAAGACAACTATTCCAGACGAGTCTTGACCCATTCACTATCCTCGATTTCTGCTTCAACGATGATTCAGAGAGAAGGGATTTCTACCTCTGCGAGTATAACAACCTCGGTTCCATAGACCAAAAGGTATGGGGTAGCTCCTACCGATGTGCGCACTGTGGTGCGATATCCCAGTAATGCAAAAGATAACTTTTCATGCCATTGTCTGGAGCTCTGAATCATTTTTCTCAAAATCTTCTTGATGTTCTTGTTTGCTGCTTCAACAACACCATTGGCTTTAGGTTTATTCCCAAATTGTTCCAATTCTCAATTTATTTCCCTAAAAACCTCTTCTTCATCATATTTTGGTTCTTGGTTCATTATTTCACAATTAGATAGCATGTTCGGAGCTGGGCATGAAGTCCGCAAGCACGTCATGTTATTTAAGGCCGTATTATTAGAACTGAAAGAAGAAGCAAAAATCAGAAAGAATAAAGAAAGATAAACGATGAAATATTGATTTCATTTCTTGGAATTTGAAGATAACAGGGTTTACATTTTTGAAATTAAAAGACAGGAAACTAAAGAAAACATGCGAGTTACACCCTGGAATAACTCGCGATGCAGAAAAAGTGGCAGGACAGGTCTACCGGGACTCCCGCTTGATCGGAAATGGCGCAGCCTTCCAATTTTGAAGCTTGGCGCTTGGTCCCATGTATAACACCTCAGCGGTGCTAGTGCCCTCTCCCGGCTGAACTATGTGGGTTTCATAGAGTATCTTCCTCATTGCCCCACATATTTCCTCAATCTCTTCGGCCGTAAAGGCCTCATCATCTTCCTCCTCATTGTACTTCGGCTTGACAAAGTTTTCATACAAATGTGGCAGTGGCTGTGGCAAGACCCATCCCTCCTTCTTTCTCTCATCCGCCCACTCTACATCATCTGGGGTGGGGTGAAAACCTATCCCGAAGAACTTTTCAGTTGTTGGCAGGGTCACTGGTTCAGATATTCCTTGCAGAGATTTTCCAAGTCCCTTCCCTGGCTTGAAACCATGTCTGATCATTTCTTTGGCCACCATAATTGAGGCATTGGAAAGGAAGGGTTGGGGACACGGGTTTCCTTCTTCATGCTGGTCCGCCACCACAACTTCGAATGCTTGGTAGACTATGTGTTCACTGCCTTCCCTCGCTTCTAGGAATGGGACAGATGGGTCCCGATAGATTGACTGTTCATCCTCTCCGTGAACCACGATCTCCTGATCCTCGTGTTCAAAATTCACCATTTGATGGAGGGTAGAGGGTACAGCTCCTGCAGCATGGATCCAAGGCCTTCCCAGAAGAAAATTATAGGACGTGTCCATGTCTAGCACTTGGAAAGTCACCTCGAAGTCCACCGGGCAAATGGTCAAGATTAGGTCAATTTCTCCAATGGTGTCTCTTTTGATACCGTCAAAGGCTCGTACGCAGACATTGTTGGGACGAATCCTCTCAGTCCCGATTTCCATGCTGTAAGTTGAGAGTGGGCAGATATCTACCCCAGAACCTCCATCCACCATAACCCTTTTCACGTAGTATCCTTTATATTTGACAGTTAAGTGCAGGGCTTTGTTATGTGCAGCGCCTTCCGGAGGCAAGTCATTTTTGCTGAATGAAATCTGGTTGATAGCGAAAAATCTTTCCGCCATACTTTCTAATTTCTCCACAGAAGTCTCAGCTGGTACGTACGCCTCATTGAGGGTCTTGACTAATACCTTCTGGTGTTCGGGGGATTTCATCAACAAAGATAGCAAGGAGACTTGTTCAGGAAACTTTCGAAGCTGGCCAACCACTTCATAATCTGCCATCTTCATTTTCTGAAAGAAAGCTTCCGCCTCTTCGGCACTCACAGGTTTCTTAGATGGGAAACGCTTTCGGGTGGCGTTGTTCACTTCTTCTATGTTGGAGTACTTTTTCACAGGGTAATTTTCTTGAACCTCTCCTGAGATCTCTTTGCCCTTATACGTAACCACCGTCTGATGGTAATTCCATGGCACTGCAGCAGGATTCATCATAGGCTTCTGTGGTGCGCGTCCAATAACTACGGGCTCATCCAGCCTTGATGGTTTAATTGTCCCCCGCACCACATAGGCTCCCTTGGGCACGTACATCTGGGCTCCCTTTTTCAATTCAAATCTCTTTGGAGGGCTCAAGACCAAATGTTTTTCTTTGCGGCCCCATGGAACATAAAGGACACCATCTTTGGGAGGCATTATCTCCGTTCCTGTCTCAACTTTCTTTTCTAGTTCTGACTTGGAGACTTTGTTCTTCTTTTCCTCTTTATCTTGCTTCGGGGCAACCTTTAGCTTTCTTTCCGTATCAGCAATGGCAATTATGGCCTTTAGTGCCGGATCAAATTCTTTATCTTCACAAATCATTCCAATTACTGGCCCGTTATTGTGGGCTGGCAGTGGGTTATTAGTCACGTTAGGGACATCCTCATCCCTTAGCACTATCTTTCCTTGCTCTATCAAGTTCTCCACCGCTCTTTTCAATGTCCAACAATCATTTGTGTCGTGCCCTTCTGCTCCTAAATGATAGGCACATCTGACACCGGCTCTGTAGGCAGGAGATGCTGGGTTATGCCTTGTTTGAGGGACCGACTGCAGTAGACCCAGTTGGACAAGTTTTGGAAATAGATTGGAGTAAGATTCACCAATTGGAGTAAAAGTTTGCCTCCTGGGTGGCTCACGAGGGGGAAAGTTGTTTTGTGGAGGACGGGAATTGTAGTGGTTTTGGTGAGGAGGCTGATTTCTTTGGAATGGAGCTTGTTTCTATTGACATGTGGCTGCGGCCGAGCAAAGGGTTGAGCATTCATGACCGCATACGGTTGAGGAGCATAAGCCATGTCATGGTGAGGGTAGTAATGTTGAGGGGTTCTTTTCGAGAACATGGGTCT
>NW_017686314.1:0-6371 GCF_001879085.1 Nicotiana attenuata | reverse complement strand
AAAGAAAATACAGAGAATCTATCGTTAGAGTTAAGCTAAAATGCCCAAAATGGCTACAAAATAGCTTCTCACGAGCGCAGCTGCTGTTCTAATTTAATTGATTGCCCTAAAAATGGAAAAGGGTCTATTTATACTAAGCTAGAAAAACTGGACAAAAATGCCCCTGCGGGGTCAGTGCGAGCCGCACAAAATGGATTACGGCCGCACTAGGCTCTTGGACTTGCAATCTTGGCTTTCTAAATTCAGGCTCCGCGGACCGCGCAGAATGGACCGCGGCCGCGGAGGTCTCTAATGCGGTCCACACAAATATGATCGCGGATCGCGCAGCTTGAACCATGGCAATTTTCACCTCTCTGAACTTCTCTTCCGCGGACCGCACATAATGGTAGTGCGGCCGCGGAGCCTTCACCGCGGATCGCACATAATGGAGTGCGGCCGCTTTGCTTGAAGCCTTGATTTCTGACTCTCTGAATCTCTCTAGGGCGGACCGCACAAAGAGTAGTGCGGCCGCACTAGGCCTGTTCTCCTGAGTTTTGCCTTGTTTTAGGTACTTGAGCAGGTTTCACTCCTTTTGAGACGATCTTTGACATTTCGTCACTTTGTCGATCCAACCTGCAATCAAGCACAACTTATGAGCCTCTTGGGACTATTTTGTAACAATTTATAATCAAAGCGTAAGCAAGAAGGAGCATAAAACACGTCAAAATCCCTAGTTATCAACTCCCCCAAACTTAAGCTTTTGCTTGTCCTCAAGCAAACAAAATAAGAACCACCCCTTAATGTAATCTCAACAAGCATCAATTGGGACTAACAATTGCCCTCAATACGAATGCATCATTAACAACATTTAACCTTTGAAAAACCATGGATCAAGTGCGACACAAGAGCATCAAGAGTTGACTCAACACATCAAAGAACTCTTTCAATTACTTTGGTCATTGTGGAACCCAAACTCACACATCCTCAACTCTCCCTAAGCACACCTCACCTTTAGAGTAGTGGCACACAAAACGAGGTTAATGGGAATTCACTCATCTCTCTCAAGGAAAGGTCACAAGTCCGGCTCTAGGTACCATATGCTTGCCCCTTATGTAAGTATCCACTAATGTAAGCTTCATTCAACTCAATATCATATAGGGCTTTTGTGGAGTCATTGTGAAGGATTTTGGTTCAGGGTAGGAAATGTTTTGGTCTAAGTGGGTTCCATCTTCCCTTAAGCACTTCTTTTGATTCATTTGGCATAATTCACTTGACTCCTTGAGTCATTTCACCTCTTTCCAAGGGGTTAGAGAGACTCATTGTCACTCTTTCTTATGCATTTCAATTCTTTTCTCCTTTTTCAACTTTCCACACCTTTCTTTCTTTTACTTTTCTTGAATCCCTTTTTATTCTTTCTCACATTGAGCATTCTTTTTGTCCTTTTGCTTTTCTTTCTTTTTCATTGTCTTTCCTTTTCTTCATTTTTGTGCCTTATACCACTTTGTTGTCGTCCTCGTCTCTCCCCCAAACTTATACTTTTGCCATGTGCTCAAGGAAAGATCGGGTGCCAAGAGAGGGTATCTTTTAGAACGGGCATAGGCTTGTAACATGATTCTTGAAAGAAAAAAGTCTAAGGCTCAAAAGGGTTAACTAGGGATCGTATCATTGGTAGGCTATGAAATTTGTTCAACTATCATTTGGATCAAGCAGAGCCTATAATCACTTCCCAAGTCAAATTTCACTTAAAATTTTGCCTCAACAAACATTCAGGGCAAGTTCAAGACCAATGGCTCGGACTTGGCTCGCAATTCGATTTCTCACCACACAAACTAGGGGATTGCTAAAGACATAGAGTCGGGGGCCCACGACAACCTTAGATAAGATTTGAGCACACAATGGTCCCGAAAAACCACTTGATGATTATCGGCCAACGCAAGAGTCTCAAGGCCACAACTTTCACCATCCTAAACACAATATTTTGTCTTTGACCATGGGATCAAAGGCAAATGTGCTAGGCCCAAGTAAAGCTTTGCTTGAGGTACCCTTAACTATAACTACCAAAAACAAAAACAAACACGGACTCAAACCCATAAGAAGGTTGTCACGCCATCTATCATTGGGAAGAGCCACCCGTTTCACACAAAACTCCACCTTTAGAAAGAACAATGGCATTAAGAAAACCAAAGGCTTATTAAAACGTCCAAAACAAAACAAAGGCTACGAGCCTATATAAGAAGCTAAAAATGAAAAAAATTTGCGAAAATAGAAAATAGAATGAATATGTACAATAGAGGAGTGAATATACAACGGGGGATGAATATATACAATGATGTAACTTTATATACAGACCAAAGGAAATATAAAAAGTACGATAAAAGTGACTAAATGTATGATTATATACAGACCATATGAAAAATCAAGAAAGCATAAAATAGTATCAATATTTACAGTCATCCAAAAAATGAAGGGCGCACCCCCTCGAATAAAAGCTGGCATTGTCCCCAATGCCAACAAACAAAATAAGCACCAAAAAGTATAAGTAAAGGATATGAAGACTCCCTAAGCCTCGTCCGTGTGCATAGGATCGTGAGTGGTCCCTGGGTCCTCGGTATGCTCGGGAACCTCAGACTGGTTCCCGGTATCCTGCTGCTCAGCTGCTGGGACCTGGGCCTGGACTGGCTGTGGAACTGGTACATCCTGTGGTTGACTGGAGGAAGCCTCCGGTAGGTCCACCAACTGGATGATAGCATCATCTGCACTAGGGATCTTCCTCCTCTTCTTTGGAGGCATATGTGTCTGCTCCGGATCTGTGGCTGCTGCTGGCACTGGTGCTGGAGCTGGGTCCTCAAACAATAATTCTAAAGGCAGCTGGTCTGCCTTCAGTCTCTCCACATCCGCCCCTCAACTCCTTCACGGACTCCCTGGAGGCCCGTGTCTTGCGCAGCTTCTTGTGCTCCTTGGCAAGCTCCTTTAGAGCCTTGCCATGTGACTCCACTGCCTTTGCCAAATCAGCCTGGGTACTGAGAATCTTCTCCTGGTTTTCTAGGATCTTCTTCAATGCATCCTCAATGGACCTGTACTGGATGAGGAGCTGACTGAGCTGCAATGGTGGAGGTCAAGGTAGACAACTTGGATGAAGTTGTATACATCCAGTTGTTCAGGCTCTGAAGCGTCTGGCTCAGCCGGTGGGCAGTGATAGGATGGGCCCGGGAAGATGGAATCTCCGGGCCAGCTGAGGTAGAAAGACCTGGAGGCAAGTCAGCAGTAGTGGAGGCAGGCTCAGAGGGGGCCTCTACCACAACTGGCTCTTCAGACTGGCCAGTTGGGGCAGAAGCAGGTGCCTTGTAGTTCTTGTCCTTGGGGTTGTCTGGCCCCTTCAAACTATACCATGAAAATGGAACTACTGGTTTGGACTTGACATCATAGGACTTCTTCTCCACCTCCAAGTCCCGGAAATATATAGCGAGGGTGTTGGGGTAAGGATAGTTCCGGTCGTGCTCTGCACCCACTAAGGAGATAATGCGTGTTATCACGTTCCCCACATTGATGGGGTATCCTGCCATGATGGAAGCAACCAATACAGCCTGGTGGAGAGGGATGGTCTGGTCATGGGTAGTTGGGTCCAACCGGCTGCACACAAAAGTCAAACAACCCCTAGCCTCAAAGTTTAGGGTCCTCCTCAGTATTTTTACCCCTGCAGTCAACCACTCAGGAACGGTACCTGGGATTGCCAGGTACTGAGCTAACCATGGGCGGACCCCCTCGCCCATCTCTAACTTCGCCAGATATAGAGTCTCATCCTCATCATTGAACCCCAAGTAATCATTCTGAGACTGCTCGTCGAACAACACCTTTTTGTCTCGAACCTTGGTCACTTTGGAACCCTTGACGATGTGGGCCACATTACAATAAAATTCCTTGACCATATGTTCATTTGCATCTATAGAGTTCTCCATAAATATTTCCCAGCCCGGTCTAGTTCTAAATTGCCTCTGCACGTCAGGGTTGTGGGGTAGTAAGTCTTTGTCTATAAAACTCCTCTCCGGTATCAAGTGCCTCACCGGCCACCACTCCCTAAACTTGTGGTATTCTATCTCACTCACAAATCTATCTTCCCATGCAGCGGGCTTCCTAGTTCGGGCAATGTCTCCCACCTGAGGCTCACTACCCCCAGCTTCCTGCACCTCCTCCTCATCTCCACCTGCACTCTCCCCAGATAATGAAGCTGTGGGGGAGGTGGAGTCGTCCCCACTATCGGCTTTCGACCCCTCAGATGAATCAGAAACGACATTTACTGGCCTCCGAATAGTGGGTGATGGGGGAGGAGTGTCATCAGTCAATTGGAGGTTAGTGACGATATGAGTTGGGACTGAGTCTGAGGAGATGTCTTTGGAGGGCACATACTCACTCCCCGAGGAATGGGAAGCAGCTCTATCTGCGACTTTTATCAGCTTTCGGGTTTTCTTTATGTTTTCCCGAACTTGGGGAGTGAGTTTGACTATTCTCTTTCCTTTGCCCCCTCGGGAGGAATCACCTCTCCCAGGTTATTTGATCCTTTGCCTCCTTGTTGTTTAACCATTGTCTGCAAGCACAAACATCTAACTTTGTTAGTATTAGCAGAGACAGTGAGACATATGTATAATATGAATTGTAGAACAGAAGCAAAAAATTGCAGACACAGTTGCAGGAACAGGCCAGTGCGGACCGCACCAAATGGCAGTGCGGCCGCACTGAGGCCACCGCGGATTGCACAGAACTAACCGCGGTCCGCACAAGTGTAAGGTCCCCAAACATACTCTCTGAATCTCACCACCGCGGCCCGCACAAAATAGTACCGTGGCCGCGGTGGGCCATTGCGGACCGCACAAAATGTAGTGCGACCGCACAGGGTTTAAGGTTAACCTCCAGAAAATCATTACCGCAGACCGCACAAAAATGACCGCGGTCCGCGGAGGGTGCCCAGGTATGGTACTAAGTTAGGGTTCTTGTGTTTTTTGCTTTTTAGTTCAAGTTTTCACCTAACTTTGTCCCTACTCAATTTACCTAGTTAATAATACTCCTCAGGCATACAAAAATTAGCAGTTACACTGACCTAAGCTAACAAATAGAGAAAAATGGGAAGAAGAGAAGCTATGGGCTACTGTAAATGAAACAAAAACTAAAATTAAGCACAAAGAAATGATTAAGATGTTACCAAATGTGTATATGTAATGCAAGTAATCACACTAAGCAATAATTACGGTCAAAAGAGAGGATGAACAGTAAAAAGGATCTCTGAGAGTTTAGGGTTCGAAAAGGGTAAAAGGAGACCCTTGAGGTCTATTTATAGAGGAACCCGTGGGACCCATCCTTACCTACCAACGCGGCCGCACAAAATGGACCGCGATCCGCGCTGGGTTTGTCTAGAAGAAGTTTGAGAAGGCAACCTCTGCGGTCCGCACAAAATACGATGCGACCGCGGTGGCAAACTTCAGAGAGTCCTCTCATTGGTTCACACCAGTGCGGACCGCACAAAGTGTAGTGCGGCCGCATTGGAAACTTCAGAGACTGAACAATTTTGCTATTATGCCCGGCACTGCATCAACTCAATCCCTGCAACATCTCATAATTAGTTAGCCCAAAAATCAATCCTGTACTACCAAGAAAATCAAAGAAAACAAAAAGAAAAATACATGGGTTGCCTCCCAAGAAGCGCCTGATTTAACGTCGCGGCACGACGCGGGTTACCATCACATCATTTGAAATGAACAACAGCCACCAAATGGCTATCATCAACCTTCCCAAGAAAATGCTTGACACGATGCCCATTCACTCTAAAGACTTCACCACTTTTGTTCTTCAAATCTAGAGCACCAAACGAGGTCACACATACAACTTCAAATGGTCCACTCCACTTTGATTTCAGCTTTCCTGGAAACAACCTTAGACGAGAATTGAACAAGAGGACCAAATCACCAACTTTGAACTCCTTTCCACGAGCATATTTGTCATGAAGGTACTTCATCTTGTCCTTATACAAGGACGAACTAGAGTATGCATGGAACCGGAATTCATCAAGTTCATTGAGTTGTTCAACACGAAGATTGGCTGCAACATCCCATTCAAGATTAACTTCCTCAAGGCCCATATGGCCTTATTCTCCAATTCCACTGGTAGGTGACATGCTTTCCCAAACACCAACCGATAGGGTGACATACCAATTGGGGTCTTGTAAGCGGTCCGGTAAGCCCATAGAGCATCATCTAATTTTTTAGACCAATCGGTCCTATTGGCATTGACGATCTTGGACAAAATACTCTTGATCTCCCTGTTAGACACTTCAACTTGGCCACTTGCTTGAGGATGATAAGGTGTATAGACTTTGTGGTTGACACCATACTTGGATAGCAAGG
>NW_017686313.1:5834-6371 GCF_001879085.1 Nicotiana attenuata | reverse complement strand
CAGTCTGCTTCTCTTGTTTTCTTTTTCTCCAAGAACTTTAAAATGCAGATGTATAAGCTTTGAAAGTGCTTTTGTGAATTTTCAAGATAGATCACGATACTACTAAACTTCCTATCGATGGATACTTACTTCCTCACCACAACCTTTGGTGATAGTATTTTTCACATTCATTTTCAGATTTCCTGATGTAGGTCAGATTTGTTAAAGAAAAAATTGTACTAGATTAGATTATAATTAAGCACAGCAGTAACACAAACTACTACCTCCTAACTACTAAGCAGTTAGCACACAAGAATTAAAAACCACGTAACCTCGATAGATGACTACATTCTGATATTACTTGTAGTCATCTATTGCACCTAGAGTGCAAAGTATGACGTAAATTTCAATTGCATGTAGTATGGAATTAATTTGCAGAGTTAACACATGGCATAATACGGGCAACATTATAGAAGGGATGACTACAAGTAATATCAAAATGTAGTCATCTATCTGTCAAGATTTGAAATAACTACAAGTAAATAAATAAACAAAGTT
>NW_017686313.1:0-804 GCF_001879085.1 Nicotiana attenuata | reverse complement strand
TGGTAGAATCAACCTAGAAATTCATGAAAATTTATCAAAAAGGGGGAAGAACTAGGGCTTGAGTTTTGGTATTTCAAATTGGGTTTTGATGGGTCATTTGAGATCGAATTTGGGAGTTCTTGATATGTATAGACTCGTGGCGAGATAAGGAATCCGTTGATGTAAAATTTGCTGGAATTCGAGAAGTGGGCCCGGGGCTCGGGTTTTGCAAATTTCGTGATTTTCGATGTTTTTCGATTCTTTTCGATTGGGTTATGTTCCCTTAGCCTATTGTGATGTATTCGTTGTGGTTTTGATCAGATTCGACGCACGAGGAGGCCGATTTGAGAGGCAAGGGCATAGCGAGCTAGGATTTTGGCCGGCTTGAGGTGAGTAATGATAGTAAATGATATCTTGAGGGTTTGAAACCCCGGATTTGCACAACGTAGTGCTATACTGAGGTGAAACACGCGCTTCATGAAGAGCGCGGGGTTGTTTACTTCTGGGGATTGTGACTTGGTCCGTCCCGATTGACATTTTTACCTCGTATTTGACTGAAATGTATTTGTTATCAACATGATTTGGGCCTATTGCCATATTTTGGGCTTCATGCCGACTACTTGAATCCTTAGTGGATTTTTATCACTGTTTCCTCACTATTTTGATATACTACTTGAACTCAGTCTTGTTGATTATACTGTTTTACAAACTCAGCTGCTTTAATTGAACTTTGAGACTTTAATGATATTTCCACTGTTGTGTGGGCTGAGCACTACTATTTTATTGATGCCTGAGGGGCTTATGATGTTTTCTGAACTGAGTGAG
>NW_017686312.1:0-6371 GCF_001879085.1 Nicotiana attenuata | reverse complement strand
GGTGGAGTAGTAACGAGGAACAGTCGAGACACCTACCGGTCTAATAAACAGTGCAAGGGTAGGAACAACGGAACATGATGTATATTTATATAAAGACTCTACGAAATGACCAACAATGCTACAATCACAATAAGGGAAAAGAACAACAAGTATCAACGAAAATATTAAGAATGATGACACCTGAGAATGGGCAAAAACTCATCCCAAGTCCTAAAGTCACAACACAGTAAAGGGAAAACAAACAATAACTCAGATCCTACGACGGTGTTCAAATCAGGTCTTATCCAACAATTTCCACGAATTTCCATATCTCGGGCCATTACAACTCACGAGTCCCAGTACCTGAAATCTAACCACTGGCATCCCGTGCCCTCATCAGCCTCACGGTCATACTGACAACTCACCTCACAACTCCCACGAGACAAAGTTCATATAGGTAAACGTACCACAACCACAACATTTGAACAAAACAAAAATGCCCTCAGGCCATCACAAATACTCACAATCAACCCCCGACATAGCCCACCTTATTCCGCCACGTGTGCAAATAATAACATTATAAGTGCCCGCCTTGTTTCGCCACATGTGCATCATAATGTTCCACCTTATTTCGCCACATGCGCAACCCACATATAAGCATATATACATATCCCGCCTTGTTACGCTGCATGTGCAATATATCAATAGTAGCAATAGCACGACAGAAACCTCGTGCGACCCCACAACGACAACCGCACGGCAGAAACCTCGTGCATCACAATATCAATAACCGCACGGCAGAAACCTCGTGCATCACAATATCAATAACCGCACGGCAGAAACCTCGTGCATCACAATAACAATAACCGCACGGCCGAAACCTCGTGCATCAACACCCCAAGTACAACAGCAATAATAACATATATATACAAAAACACAACAAGTGAATCAACTCAAAAATCGTTCGTTCACCAAGGGACGGTAAAACTAGCCCACAAGGAATAACCATAACAGAGAAATACTAAGCGCAATAAGAACAACTCAACAAGGGAGAAAATAATACGGAACAACGATTCCCATAATACGTAGTTCAACAACAAGGAAGTTAACATGAATCAAATAATTTCAAGTAAGGAAATATCAACTAAACATAAGATATCTAACTTCTTTTAAAAGTTGGGCAAGTTACGAAGAGTACACAACGATTTCAATTAAGGATAAGCAGATGGAAGATAATCGTAACCTCAATTAAGACCAATTAATTACATGAGAGATAATAATAATGATTTCCAAATAAAGACAAGAGGTTATGAAAGATAACGTGACTATAGAAGGATAAATGTCTTCAGTTAAACAAGTAAAAGTCGATTAAGCAACAAGAATAAACCAAAAAGGGTAAATAAATTCCAAGTAAGACATGTAGAGGTGAAACTAATAACAGGGAACTCAATCATATCAAGAACAACTTCATACTCAGTGATTACAAGGATCTAAGAGCCTAAAAGGGACAATTTTCCACAAATAAATCCGAGTACACACTCGTCACCTCGCGTACAAGGAATACAATCAACAGAGAAGACTCAAATCCTAAGGGGAAGTCCCCACACAAGGTTAGGCAAGATACTTACCTCGAACCGGCTAAAAATCAACTAGCAACCGCGTTCTTGCCACGAGTACTCGACTCCAAATGGCCCAAATCTATTCAATTCAATTACACATTGTAAATAACATCTCAAACAACCAATTCTACTATTTAATTCAAAGCTAATATGCGAAATTATGTAAAATGACCAAAACGCCCCTCAGACCAATATCTCGGAATCGGATGAAATTAATATATTCAGAACCCTCGTACTCTCACGAGTCTAACCATGTAAAAATCTCTCAAATTGGAGGTCAAACACCCACTTAAAACTCAATAATTTGGTCTATGAAGTTTTACCCATTTTTCATTCAAAATCTGAAATTAAAGGATGAATTTAAGAGGAGATTCATGAAAATTAGTCTAAATCGAGTGAGAAGCACTTACCCAAGTCGCCCAGGTGAAAATCCCTTCGAATATCTCCAAGAACCGAGCTCTAGAAGTCAAAATGTGATAAAAATGGTGAAACCTCGAATTTGGAATTTAATCTGTCTGCCCAGTTATTTGTTCATCGCGATCGCGGAAGAAGGGTAGCGATCGCGTAGATGAAATTCAAGGATGCCCAGAAATACACATCGCGTTCGCGTGAAAAGGGATGCAAACGCGAAGAGCAGTGGGATGGTGGCTTATGCGAACGCGGGGTTAGGGATGCGATCGCGAAGCATGGAAAAATAGGCCTTCGCGATCGCGGACGGTTATACGCGAACGCGATGAAGAATTAAATAGAGCTTCGCGAACGCGAGTAGATAGATGCGAACGCGAAGAAGGTTTTTGAGGTGGTCTTCAGCAAGGCATCACGATCGCGGGAGAGTCTTCGCGATCGCGAAGAGGGATATCAGAACCAGCAAATTCAGCAGTTCAAATTGGAAGAAAATGATCCGTAGCCCATCCGAAACACACCCGAGGCTCCCGGGGACCCGTCTAATCAGACACACAAGTCATATAACCTAACACGGACTCGCTCGAAGTTTCAAATCACATAAAACAACATCGAAACGACGAATCAAACCAAAAATCAAGCTTATGAACTTCAAATTCTCTCAAAACGCGCTTTCGATAAAAAACCTAACCAAACCACGTCCGAATGACCTGAAATTTTACACACACATCCTAAATGACATGACAGAGCTACTTCAACTTCCGAAATTCCATTCCGACCCTCGGATCAAAAATCTCACTATCGGACCAGAAACTTCAAAAATTCAAACTTCGGCATTTCAAGCCTAAATTAGCTACGGACCTCCAAAACACATTCCGAACACGCTCCCAACCCGCAAAATCACCCAACGGAGCTAACAAAACCATCGGATTTCTATTCTGAGGTCGTCTTCACACTGTTCCGACTACGGTCAATTTTTCCAACACTTAAGCTCTCATTTAGGGACCAAGTGTCCCAAAACTCTCCGAAACTCGAAACCGAACATCCCCGCAAATCAAAAATAGCAGAAAGAACTTGGGGAAAGCAGTTAATAGGGGATCGGGGCGTAAATTCCAAAAACGACCAGTCGGGTCGTTACATCCTCCCTCTTTTAAAACCAACGTTCGTCCTCGAACGTGCTAAGATTTGCCTCGAACTCCTCAAGTCACTGAATGCATACTTCCAACATACACCCGTGGGTGATCCCACGTCACCCCAATCCACATAAGCCTGACGACACATCTCAATTGAAATTTGGCCTTTCTAGCAATACCAATAAACCTTAGAACCAGAATTTTCACCTTCCATCCATTTCTAAAAGACCCGATTCTAAATCCATACCCGGTATCAGTCTCAACCAGCTACTTCAATTCGTGCTAACACCCACAGGGTACAACCACACAACATGACACATCATACATAGGCCCACAATAACATTTCTGATAACAATACTTGCCTGAGATCAAATCCGCACCGGCCATAAGCCTCATATTCAATAGGAACTCTTCTCAAACCTCCACAACACCGGCGATGATACAATAACCACGAAAAACCACATAACTAAACACCCGAATAAACAAATCTCAGCTAATACCAACGGGCACACACCCCACAAGCTAAAACTCAAGAAGCATAGAACGAAAATGACTGAATATGGAAAAGAAAACACATAAGGGAACTATCAAACAAGTCAGATAAGCACATATTTTCTATCAACGCTAATCTACAAAACAATCTAACGAAAGAATTAAAGCATATAAAAAGAATCACAAGGATCTTATACTGATATAACTCTCGTCGCGGTACACAGCCCGATCTCAACACATCAATTCATATGAAATCACGAGGGTTCCGCCCTCAACTCTGAATCACAAGTAGGGTACACATCAAGCCATCTAGAGACTCTCACTAGATCAATTCCGTCGACAAAATTACAACACAGACAGGCTCCCACACCGGTGGAGCATAAGAAATCACAGCTCGCAACCAAGGATACTCAGAAATCACATCAGGCCTATCGAAACGGACAACAGGAATTCTATTGCTAGTCTCATAACTCTCGACAACGGCTAGAAACAGACGATAGACACAGCTATCACTCATAGAACCTCCCAACAGGATAATCACATAAACAGAGTGCAAATCATGAAACACACCCATAAAGGGAGCAACAAAATAGGGGAACTCATCCCGATAAGCAAGACGGAATGAACTACGGATGGTGCTCCTTTACAACAAACTGAGGCATACCTGAATGACATCACCTGGCATAGCGGCCTTAAGCCTACTATATGAAGCACATCAACGGGTTGGGCCTCCCCCTCTTAGGCGCCCTCTACTCGCCTGAATACCTCGCTGTGACACATTGGTCCGAAGTTTGGGACAATCTTTCACCATGTGGCTAGTATCTCCACACTCAAAGCACCCTCTCTGCTGACGAGGCGGTGGGAACTGTGCAGTACGGGTACTCCGAGACCCATGAACACCTGAGTCACCATGCAAAGTCTAAAGCGCGAACTGAACTGGCTGACCCACAAAACCTCTACCATGACGTACCCTGCCTCCAAAATAAGGACCAGCATATTTCCCCGGTCTACGAGGTCTCCTTGCCTCTTCAAACTCTTTCTCCTGATCTCGTCTTCCCTCTCTCTCATGACCCCGTCTGTCCTCTCTCTTCCTAGCATGCATACCCTCTATCCTCCTAGCAATGCTCACCACCTGATGATAAGAAATATCCATATCTAAATCACGAGCCATGCTAGACCTGATGCTGGGAATAAGCCTCTCAATGAACTGGCGAATCTTCTTGCGAATAGTAGAAACCAAGGCTGGGGTATGTCTAGCCAAACTGGTGTAACGGACAGCATTCTCCGAGACGGTCATAGCACCCTGGCGCAACTGCTCAAACTCCGCGCGCCATGCATCCCTGAGGCTCTGAGGAACAAACTCTCTCAGAAACATATCTGAAAACTGGGTCCAAGTCAGTGAAGCTGCCTCGTCTGGAATGTCTAACTCATAAGCACGCCACCACTGATAGGTGGCTCCTCGAAGCTGGAAGGCGGTGAAAGAAACCCCACTCGATTTTGATATACCCATGGTATGGGGAATGCGGTAACAATCATCTAGAAATTCCAGAGCATCCTCCGATGCTAGACCGCTGAATACAGGAGGCTTGTACTTCTTGAACCTCTCAAGCCTCAGTTGTTCCTCCTCGGAAGCTGCTGCCCTGCCCTCGGACTGATCTCGGACTACAGGCTGCACAGGAATAATCTCAGGGACCTGCTCGACATGCACTCGCTGCTCAGGAATACGGGCGGCGGGAGTCTGTGCTCCTCCCCCAGCCTGGGATGTGGCTGTAGCATGGGGAAGCAACCCTGCCTGAGCCAAAGTGGTGTACATGCTCATGAACTGTGCCAAAGTCTCTTGAAGGGCTGGAGTAGTAGTAGCGGTAGGCGTGTCAGGTGCCTGGATTCCGGCTGGATCTGCTGGTGGTGCCTCGGCGGCAACTCGTGCAGGTGCTCTCGTTGCACCACGTGCACGCCCTCGGTCTCTACCTCAGCCCCGGCCTCTGACGGCTACAGTAGGGGGCGTGGGTGCCTGATCATCTCGGGTAGTACGTGTCCTCACCATCTGTGAGAGAGTATAAGACAGAGGTTTAGGATTGTGATGTCAAAAATCTCGCACGACAGGGAAATCAAGTGAAGTGGAATTTTTCCTAATGGTTACATAGCCTCTCGTAGATAAGCACAGACGTCTCCATACCGATCCACGAGAATCTAATAAACCGGCTTGTGATTCGTGACTCCTATGAACCTAGAGCTCTGATACCAACTTGTCACGACCCAGTTCGCCCTCCATGAACCTTCGTGACGGCACCTAGTCTCTATGACTAGATAAGCCTAACAATGCGAAATATAAACAATAATGGCGGAAGAAATAACAAAAAACCGGAATAATAAAAAAATAAACAATGTTTAAGGTGCCTCTCGGCACATACAATAACAACTCTCGAAGCTAACAAAATTCCCAAAACCCGGAACCTCACAAATCACAAGCTATGAAATACATAAGAAGCTTTAACTCCGGAAATATCTAAACAAGGGATAATACTGAAAGGGCTATACTTATTACAGAGGATAGAAAGGGACTTCTCAATCTGCGGACGTAGCAGATATACCTCGAAGTCTCTACACAACGCCTCCTCCCAAGGGTGATAGAACTGAGTGGAAAATACCTGGATCTGCACAACAAAAATATGCAGAAGAGTAGTATGAGCACACCACAGCGGTGCCCAGTAATATCAAGACTAACCTCGGTGGAGTAGTGACGAGG
>NW_017686311.1:3585-6372 GCF_001879085.1 Nicotiana attenuata | reverse complement strand
TACCGCCACTATGACTTGTTCTCGGCACAGTCTCATTCCCCTTGATGACTTCTCAACTACCTCTCTAGTTAGGCCTTTTGTAAGTGGATCCGACACATTATCACTTGACTTTACATAGTCAATCGTGATAATTCCTCTAGAGAGTAATTGTCTAACGGTTTTATGTCTTCGTCGTATATGGCGAGACTTACCGTTATACATAACGCTCCCAGCCCTTCCAATTGCCGCTTGACTATCGCAATGTATGCATATTGGTGCCAACGGTTTGGGCCAAAATGGAATATCTTCCAAGAAATTTCGGAGCTATTCAGCTTCTTCACCGGCTTTATCCAAGGCTATGAACTCAACCTCCATTGTAGAGCGAGCAATACAAGTTTGTTTGGACGACTTCCAAGATACCGCTCCTTCACCAATAGTGAATACATATCCACTTGTGGACTTGGAATCAGTTGATCCGGTGATCCAATTTGCATCACAGTATCCCTCAATGACCGCAGGATATTTATTGTAATGCAAAGCAAAGTCCTGGGTATGTACTAAATACCCCAAAACTCGTTTCATGGCCATCCAATGAGATTGGCCTGGATTGCTCGTATATCGACTCAATTTACTTATAGCACAAGCTATATCTGGTCGTGTACAATTCATGATGTACATTAAGCAACCCAACACACGAGCATAATCCAATTGTGATATGCTCTGGCCTTTGTTCTTTGCTAATGCAAGATTCACATCAATTGGAGTCTTTGCAATTTTAAAGCCCAAGTGCTTGAATTTTTCAAGTACTGTCTTAATATAATGAGATTGTGACAATGCTAGACCTTGAGAAGTCTTATGGATCTTAATTCCCAGAATTAAATCAGCAACTCCCAAGTCTTTAATATCAAACTTGCTAGTTAGCATACGCTTAGTAGCATTTATGTTAGCAATGTCATTACTCATTATGAGCATATCATCCACATATAAGCAAACAATGACTATGTGATTTGGAACATTTTTAATGTACACACATTTATCACATTCATTTATCTTAAATCCATTTGACAACATTGTTTGGTCAAATTTAGCATGCCATTGTTTGGGTGCTTGTTTTAATCCGTAAAGGGACTTAACAAGTCTACAGACCTTCTTTTCTTTACCTGGAACCACAAACCCTTCAGGTTGTTCCATGTAAATTTCTTCCTCCAACTCTCCATTTAAGAAGGCCGTCTTAACATCCATTTGATGAATTTCAAGACCATAAACTGCAGCTAACGCTACTAACGTTCGTATGGATGTAATTCTTGTAACTGGAGAGTATGTATCAAAGTAGTCAAGACCTTCTCGTTGTCTATACCCTTTGACCATAAGTCTTGCCTTATACTTGTCAATAGTACCATCATCTTTTATTTTCCTCTTAAAGATCCATTTAGATCCCAACGGTTTGTTTCCAGGAGGAAGATCAACCAATTCCCATGTATGGTTGTTTAGTATGGATTCTATTTCACTATTGACCGCCTCTTTCCATAACAATGATTCCGAAGAAGACATAGCTTCTTTAAATGTTTGAGGCTCATTTTCCAATAAGAAAGTCACAAAATCTGGTCCAAATGAAGTAGACGTTCTTTGACGTTTACTACGTCTTGGATCTTCTTGGTTAAGTGTACTTTCTTTTGTTTCTTCCCGAGGTCGTTTAGATCCTTCACCAATCGACTCACATTCCTTTTATACGGATATATATTTTCAAAGAACTCAGCATTATCTGATTCTATAACCGTATTATTATGAATGTCGGGATTTTCTGATTTATGAACCAGAAATCGATATGCTTTACTATTAGTTGCATATCCTATGAAAACACAATCAACGGTTTTCGGTCCTATTTTTACCCTTTTGGGTTTAGGAACTTGCACTTTTGCCAAACACCCCCACACTTTAAAATAATTCAAGTTGGGCTTCCTTCCTTTCCATTTTTCATATGGAATGGATTGTGTTTTGCTATGGGGTACTCGATTTAGTATTCGGCTAGCCGTAAGAATGGCTTCCCCCCACAAGTTCTGTGGCAAACCAGAACTTATCAATAATGCGTTCATCATCTCCTTTAATGAACGATTCTTTCTTTCTGCAATCCCATTGGATTGGGGCGTGTAAGGGGCCGTTGTTTGATGAATAATTCCATATTCTAAACATATTTGTTCAAAAGGAGATTCATATTCACCACCCCTATCACTTCTTATCATTTTGATTTTCTTATTAAGTTGCGTTTCAACTTCATTTTTGTATTGCTTGAATGCGTCTATTGCTTCATCTTTACTATTAAGTAAGTAAACATAGCAATATCGAGTACTATCGTCAATAAAAGTTATGAAATACTTCTTTCCACTGCGAGATGGTATTGACTTCATGTCACAAATATCTGTGTGAATTAAGTCTAAAGTATTTGAATTCCTTTCAACCGACTTTTAAGGATGTTTAACATACTTAGATTCCACACATACTTGACATTGTGATTTTTCACATTCAAACTTAGGCAATACTTCCAAATTAATCATTTTCCGCAAGGTTTTATAATTGACATGACCCAAACGTATATGCCATAATTCATTTGACTCAAGTAAGTAAGACGAAGCTGAAATTTTATTATTATTTTCAACAACCATTACATTCAGCTTGAAAAGGCCCTCAGTGAGGTAACCTTTTCCTACAAACATTTCATTCTTACTTATTACAACCTTATCGGTAACAAAAACACATTTAAAACCATTCTTAACAAGAAGTCCAGTAGAGACTAAAATTCTCTAAATCTCG
>NW_017686311.1:0-1497 GCF_001879085.1 Nicotiana attenuata | reverse complement strand
CTTTAAGAGCTAGAAGAAGAGCAATTGCTTATATACCCATAAAAAACCTCTTCCTCTTCCAATATGGGACAATGCCCATTTGCCAAGGGAGGGGGAACTTAAAATTTCACTCAAAAATTTCATTTCCCTCCATTTCCCATTCACCCTCTTTTAAGTATTTAATATATTAATTAAATACCTTAAAAATCCAACAGAAACAAAAAAAATAAAATAAAAAACTAGAAAATTTTGATTATTCTTAGATATTAATTTTTCCGTTACCTTTTCATCATTTGCTTTTGGTAAAGTGAGCGTGTATAGCTTCTTTGATCCTTGAATCCTACATGAACTGTCAATTATAAAAAATAAAAAAATAAAAAACAAAAAAAACTTTGGAAAGCTGTTTGATAACCTTTGAGAACGTTCAAGTAGGCTTGCTTTTGTCAACTAATGTAACTTCGCAAGGAAGAGTTTGTGACGACAAAAGGAGAGGTTAACTCCAACTACTTTAATTTACAATGTTACACTTTAGAATAATATTTTAATAATGCACCCACCTTGCCGACAATATGAGTACTTTGTCTCTATTTATTCTTATGGGTTCACAAATAAAATAAAAAACCAAAAGAGCTAGAATAAATTGATTAAATTTAAATGCTACACTTTAGACGAAAGGTGGCAAGAAAGGGTTTTGTTTGGTCTCCAACTTCAACATCGTCAATTAAAAAAAGGAAATGAGGAATAGAGATCTTCACTATAGTTTGGAAAATAGATATAGCTCGAAGAAGAAAAAGAACTAATAAGAGTACTAATAGTAAATAATGTTAGTTGGTCTTGAATACAAAACAAATATGAATTTCACTCTTTAACAATTTCACTATTTAAATGAAGCGCCATGGTAAAGGAACAGATAGAGTTTACAAGTTCAAGTCTTACTACCTCATCATCAATAAAAATATATTAAAAAAGAGATTTGAATAAATATCAGGTACATTTGGATGTGCAACACGTATTGTGATAACTAATATCCTTAATTCTCCTGCTACTTGACTCTAGCTTAACGCTGGTGACGTAACGCAATCTAAGTGAAAAAATCTTCAGATTTTGGAAAATAATATGACCGATCTAGTGAAGTTAGAGAAGCCGTTGTTGAATCATGGAAAGCTAGAGACTATGTCGGGACGTTAAATCTATTATTATTATTATCATTATCCAAAACCTGCCGACCAATTTCTAACAAGGAGACGAAACTTCCTTAAACACGAAAAGTTTTGTCCTTTGCATGACCAAGTATCTCGCAGTCAATCACTTAGCTTATTATGCTACTCTTGCTTTTCGGTTGTTTCGTAAGTCCTATTCACACCTAGATGAAGCAGCTTATTAACTGACTAACCGCTCCTTTTGAACATCCATCTTTTTCCAAACGGTGAGGTAAACAGTCTCACCACTGGTTGTCCCATGAGTCTTCCATCATACTAAGCAACAGCAAAAATCTACTCTACTCTACCAGGCAGCAGC
>NW_017686310.1:3671-6372 GCF_001879085.1 Nicotiana attenuata | reverse complement strand
AGAATCTTCTTAGAATTCCTTTATTCTCTTATTCGAATTTTCTGAAGCAACCTCTTCATCAGTATGTTCTCCTTTTCTTACCATCCATCTTTTCTCACCACATTTAGGGCATTGATAAAGATCCGCATATTCCTTTCTATATAAAATATAATTATTAACACATGCATCAATCTTCACATAATCTAAACCCAAACCTTTAATTATCTTTTGAACTTCATAGATAGAATTCGGGAGCATATTTCCTTTGGGTAAAATATCACTCAATAATTTCAATAAAGAGTCAAATGAGGTATTACTCCAACCATGTAGACACTTCATTTGAAAAAGACGCATTACAAACGAGAGTTTGGAGAACTTATCACAATCAGGATATAACTTTTGCTCTGCATCTTTTAATAACCTATAGAAAATTTTAGCTTCTGTATTAGGCTCTTCACAACTAGACTCATTGTTCTTATCAAACTCATGACTATGAGTGGGAATACCACGATACAAGTCATGCAACATTTCAAAAGTGGAAGCATCATCATTTCCTATATCTGAATCTGTACCAACATTTGTTCCATCATCTGAAGATGAATCTGACTCACCATGATAAATTCACCTATCATATGCTGAATCTATTCCCCGTCTAAGTAAATCCGTCTTTACTTCTTCTCGCGTTTTCCAAAGAACATTGTTACACTTAATACACGGACATTGGATTCTTACACCAACATTAGGATTAGAAAATGCGAAGTTTAAAAATTGTTCTACACCATTCAAGTATTGAGGTAACGCCCTATTCTTAATGAATATCCAGCTCTTATCCATCATGTACTTACCTACAATAAAATATAAAAGTAAAACTATATGATTGTCTTTCTCTCTATTTTTTATTATCTGTTGTATCGGGAAAAAATAGATTAGAGAATTACTTAGAAACATAAGGCTTTGAGTTGAATTGAAAAGCCAAATAATTAGAACAGATAAGCTATGGATATTAGTGGACAAAATTAGGCAAACAAAAGTTCCACTTTGAGCTATGTATATTAGGCAAACAAAATTTTTACTTTGAGACTCTTGTTTATTGTGGGAATCACAGAAGTATTAATGTCTAGACAGAGTATGTGCCCTTCTTAAAAAATCGCATAGGAGCACCAACGTGATTCGATTTAGCTATGGTTGGACAATTTTTCTCTTTTACACTTTCTCATGAATTAACAGAGTGAAAGGGAATGAAATACTTATTTTCTAAGAATTTTCTTTTCTCAAAAATAAAATAATATAAATACTTAGTAAAACCATGTATTTTTTCAAAGTTGAAACCATCTACAATTGCAAATCACTCACACTACAACCAGTGTAACTAGAAATATGTGACGACCCAAAGGGTCATCACCTGTTTCCTCATCCATTCCGTGCTTTCGAGGCCTTAAAATCTCATTTTTTTACTTGCCTCGATTTGCGTGCGCAGTCCGGGCGCGTAGCCGGAAAGCTTTTATGTAGAAATATGTGAATTCCGTGAAAAATTTAAAGAATTTTGATATTAATATGATTATAGTTGACTTTGGTCAACATTTTTGGTAAACGGACCCGGACCCGAGATTGGACGGTCCCGGAAGGTCCGTAGAAAAATATGGGACTCGGGCATGTGCCCGGAATCGAATTCCGAAGTCTAGAGCCCGAGATATGAATTTTTCCGTGAAATTATTTTTCTGAAATTATTAAGGAAAATGGAAATAAAAATTGATTAAAAGACTATGGTATCGGGCTCGTATTTTGGTTCCGACGCCCGGTACAAGTCTTAAATATGTGTTAAGCGCTTTCTGCAAAGTTTGGCCGAAATCGGACGTCGTTTGACGTGTTTCGGACTATGAGTTCAAAGCATGAAAGGTTATGAAGTTTAGAAGGAAAATCATGTGCCTTGAGGCTTGATTCTATGTAAATGATGTTATTTTGGCGATTTGATCGCACGAGCAATTCCGTAGGATATTTTCGAGGTTGTGTGCATGTTTGGTTTGGAGCCCCGAGGGCTCGGGTGAGTTTTGGATAGGCATCGGATTGCATTTCTCATTTTTTGAAAATCTGGTATGTTGGCTTCTGTGGTTTTCGCAAATGCGAAAGGGAGACTCGCAATTGCGAGGTCTGGGAAATTACGCACAGGTCGCAAATGCGAGGATTTTGCTCGTAAATGCGAGAGGCCACTGATCGCATATGCGATCGAATTTTCGCAAATGCGAAACCTGGCCTCCAGACCCAAGTTCGCAAATGCGAACTAAAATGTTCGCAATTCCCACGCCTGTTTTGTTCGCAAATGCTAACCTCTGTTCGCATTTCCCATATCCGAGGCCCAGCAAATTTTATACTTAGTCGAATTTTCACCACTTTTCACCATTCTTTCAAAACCCAAACACCATAGGCGAATTTTCAAGAGCAAACTTCATCCCAAATCACTTGTAAGTTGAATTTTACTCAATTCTTTCAATCTTTAACATCATTAAACATGTTTTCCACTTGAAATCAAAGATTTTCATGGGTGAAATTGGGATTTTTGGGTAGAACCTAGGTTTTCTATAAATTGGGGAGTTGGACCTCGATTTGAGGTCCAATTTCAAAACAAATTATATATTTGAACTCGTGGGGAATGGGTAGCCAGATTTTGGTTCGAACCTCGAGTTTTGTACCACGTGAGCCCGGGGCGGATTTTGGAATTTTTGGT
>NW_017686310.1:0-2792 GCF_001879085.1 Nicotiana attenuata | reverse complement strand
TATTTATATGAATAAAATATTGAGATAAATTAATTTAAAAAATGTAAAAATTATGGAAAAATACCAACTGATGCTAATGCATAGTTTTAAAGGTATATATGCATTTCAAAAATATTATAGGGAAAAATTGGGTATCAACATCTGTAATTATGGAATGAACTGCTAATTGACTTTACAACTTGTACACCGTTACTAACTAACTGATTCTTAACTAACTTTCTAACAACTTGTAACGACTCTAACTAACTCTGAGCTGACGTGGCTTGCCTCTAACTAACTTTGAACTGTCGTGGCTTTGCTCATTTGAATTCATGTATTAGAGTTATATATATCGCTGGGTCTATATTTGCTCAACTTTTAAAAATAAAACAAAAATTAAACACCAGTTCTTGAAAAGGACAGCTAGATGAAATTTTTCATTGAAACAAACTTTGCACAAGTACTTGAATCCAAAATTCCAGTGCACGAACACAATTTTTCAACAAATATAACTTTCTTTTTTCATTGTAGCAATTGTTGGTGGTGTATGCCTGTAAAAAGGCAACGAAAACTAAGTACACATATAATTAACATTCAAAAACGAAATACAATCCATTAAGTATAAGTAATTGACTAACGGCTACTAATTAATCAATCATGAGATGACCTTTTGATTCATCTATGAGAATTCAGCGATTTGCATGGTAAAGGTTTTTTTCATCAAAAGGAGAAGTCTCTTATTCATGATACATTACATTAATTAGCAAAGCAAAAGAGCCACAGAGTTTCACGTACAAGCCATGTGGTGAATTATTCATCCAAGAAAACCTCATGTAAACTAGCTAGAAGGTGACTACATCTATTTTTATTTATTCTAGTAAAACAAGAAGGAACTACATCTAGGTTGTATACCAAATTTAAAAGTACAATAACTATGTGATGACATGACAAACTTATTAAATAACAAGAAATTTCGCTTAAAGCATGAGAATAAGCGTATTGCAATTGTCAATTTTTTTGACATATTTCGTGAGTTCCTACGATTGTTTTTCCCTTTAGAACTTCGAAATCTACGTTGTCCTCATTAGTCTCTTAAGTGATACGTCCCTAATGTTGGCACAAGGAGTTTGAACTATAAATTTCTCATAAATCTATTCAAACAACCAAGTATAATTCCATAATTTAGAGTGCTTTTTTGTTAACCTCAAAACATAATACTATGATATTTAAGTACAATGTTAGTGTCGTATTTCTTGTTTTGCTCTCAATTTGGGTTAGGACTGAAGGTCGTAGTATTTCTCAATTCTTGACCGAAGAATCAGAAGGAACAAAATGGGCTGTCCTAGTTGCTGGCTCCAATGGCTGGGAAAATTATAGGCATCAGGTTGTTATTCCAACCATTTTTCTTTTACATTGTCTTTTTTATTTATTTATATATATTTGTATTTATAATAGAATCTCAGCAATTTCTTTTACTAATTATATTTTTATATAGTTATTACTGTACTTAGTTAAAAATATACCTCATGTTCTCAAACCTAGACGAGGAATACTTCAAGTTAGATATACTATTCTTATTCACTATTCTTCAACATTTTTCAAAGTGAAAATTCATTTCAAACACAATTTCATCGTTAATATACTCTTTGACTTAGACCAAATATTTTCAAACCCTACTTAATAATTTCAAATAAACCATATTCCTGCTCTTTGGAAAATCTCAACGGAGATCTTCATAATGCAACTTATAACGTTAAAAGATCAAACGTCCTAGAAAAAAGGCCTAAAGAATTTCTCCCAAAACAAAATCATAATTACGTAGATCAAAAGAAAGAGAAAAAACAAAAAATTTTAGTCATTGGTGGCACAGAGTGTTAGGACCAAAAAATTAGGTGTCATGCGGAAGCTAGCAAAGCAAACACTGAACAACGATAAACCAGACAACAAAAGAGAAATATACCAAAAGAGATACAAACATTTAACGTGGTTCGGTCAATTTGACCTACATCCACGGGCGGAGATGAGCAATCCACTATATAAAAAAGAGTATAAAATATCGAGAGAATAACCTCACGAAGAGGCAAACACAAGACACACTAACACTTGTCCCGTAGAGTTCTCCCCCTAAACCAGACTCTCAAAGCCCATATGGCTACATTGTGGATGCTACTGAATGAGAAGGAATTTCCAACAAGAAACAGGACTAGCCAAATATAGAAGAATTATATTTTCCTTCTAGGAAAAGAAAAAACCCAATTATGATAAATATATTGTTCTTTCCTTCAAGAGATAGAAAAACCAATTATGATAAGAAAATCTGTACAAACACCTAACACAGAGAAGAACAATCTCTGCTGTGCTACTTTTGCCGGAGATAGTTGAATGGTATATATTTCTTATTTGTTTGGTCATTGAATGATTTCAGGCAGATGTATGTCACGCTTACCAACTACTGAAGGACGGAGGTCTCAAAGATGAAAACATCATCGTATTCATGTACGATGACATTGCTAACAATACTATGAATCCCAGACCTGGAGTCATCATCAATAATCCACATGGACATAATGTTTACAAAGGTGTTCCTAAGGTTTGTTTTTGTTCTTTACTGGTTCAATTCCATGAAAATTTTCAAGACTTAGAGTTTTTGTCTTAATTATGAGTTGTTATTATTTTATTTTTCTTGTAGGCAGGTATTACGTAGGAAAAAGGTATGTTAATGCTCACAATTTTTACTAATGTTATTCTTGCGAACAAAAGTGGTATCTACTGGGGGCGAGTGGAAAGGTAAGTGAACAGTGGTCCAAAACGTG
>NW_017686309.1:2864-6372 GCF_001879085.1 Nicotiana attenuata | reverse complement strand
GGTATGGGTTCATATTCATATGAGCCTAGGAAGTTATCTTTGGATCTTGAAAACCGCAAAACCACCAACTAAGCCATCCATTGAGGAGCCACCGATGTTGGAGTTGAAGCCACTTCCTCCACACCTCAGGTATGAATTTTTGGGCTCTAATTCAACTCTTCCAGTTATTCTTTCTTCTTGCCTTACTAACTTGCAGGTGGAGGCCACTTTGGAGGTGCTTCAAAGGCGAAAAAGGGCAATAGGATGGACTCTGGCGGACATTAGGGGAATAAGCCCCGCATTTTGCGTGCATAAGATCATCTTGGAGGAGGATGCAAGGCCATCCCTTGAACATCAAAGAAGACTCAATGAGGCAATGCAAGAAGTGGTAAAGAAAGAGGTTATCAAGTGGCTTGACGCCGGTGTGGTTTATCCAATCTCTGACAGCTCGTGGACTTCTCCGGTCCAATGTGTGCCAAAGAAAGGAGGGATGACGGTGGTGCCCAATGACAACAATGAGCTTATTCCCACTCGAACCATTACCGGGTGGAGAGTTTGCATGGACTACCGGAAACTCAACAAGGTGACCCGCAAGGATCATTTTCCTTTGCCATTCCTCGACCAAATGCTAGATCGTCTTGCGGGGAGAGCATTCTATTGTTTCTTGGACGGGTACTCGGGCTACAATGAAATTTTAATTGCCCCGGAGGACCAAGAGAAGACTACTTTTACATGCCCCTATGGAACATTTGCTTTCTCCCGGATGCCATTCGGATTGTGCAATGCTCCGGCGTCCTTCCAACGTTGCATGATGGCTATTTTCACCGATATGGTGGAGGACATATTGGAGGTCTTTATGGACGACTTTAGTGTGGTTGGTGACTCTTTCGATGCATGCTTGGTGAATTTGGATAAAGTCTTGGCTCGTTGTGAAGAAACTAACCTAGTTCTCAATTGGGAAAAATGCCATTTTATGGTTGAAGAAGGTATAGTGTTGGGCCACAAGATTTCAAAACATGGGATTGAGGTTGATAAGGTAAAAATTGAGGTGATTTCGAGGCTCCCTCCCCCTACTTCTGTCAAAGGGGTGAGGAGTTTTCTTGGACACGCCGGGTTCTACCGGCGGTTTATCAAAGACTTCTCGAAGGTTGTGTATCCATTGTGCAAGCTACTAGAGAAAGATGCCAAGTTTGTTTTTGATGAAAAGTGTATGGAGGCCTTTGAACTCTTAAAACACAAGTTGACCACTACCCCTATCATAACTGCACGTAATTGGAGTTTGCCCTTTGAACTAATGTGTGATGCTAGTGATGTTGCAGTGGGGGCGGTGTTGGGTCAACGGGTTAACAAAATGTTCCATCCCGTGTATTATGCAAGTAAGACTATGAATGAAGCTCAATGGAATTACATGGTGACGGAGAAGGAGTTATTGGCCATTGTATTTGCCATGGAGAAATTTCGGCCCTATCTTATGGGGGCCAAGGTGATTGTGCACACGGACCATGCCGCCCTTAGATATTTGATGACCAAAAAGGATTCCAAAGCAAGATTGATGAGGTGGGTGTTACACCTTCAAGAATTTGACTTAGAAATAGTGGACCGGAAGGGAAGCGAGAACCAAGTAGCGGACCATCTGTCCCGGTTAGAGGAAGAAGGGAGGCCATGTAACGGTCTTGAGATAAATGATGCATTCCCCGACGAGCAACTTCTTACTGTGTCAACATGTGACTTGCCATGGTTCGCGGACATCGCCAACTTCATTGTGACCGGAATTGTCCCGTGTGAGCTCTCTTCCAACCAAAAGAAGAAACTCAAACAGGATAGTTTGGATTTTTATTGGGATGATCCATACTTGTTTAAAATTTGCACGGATGGTGTAATTAGAAGATGTGTCCCGGAAGGTGAACAATTGAGCATATTGGAGGCTTGTCACTCTTCCCCTTATGGTGGCCATCATGGAGGGGTGAGGACGGCTTCAAAGATCTTGAGTTGCGGGTTCTATTGGCCAACGTTGTTTAAAGATGCTAGTGATTTGGTGAAGAGATGTGATGCATGCCAAAGGGCCCGCGGAATTTCAAAAAGGGATGAGATGCCTCTCAATACGATTCTCGATGTAGATATTTTTGATGTTTGGGGCATCGATTTCATGGGTCCGTTCGTGAGCTCTAGTGGGAACACTTATATTCTCGTGGCGGTGGACTATGTCTCAAAGTGGGTGGAAGTCGTAGCTTTACCCAACAATGAAGCCCGAAGTGTTGTAGCATTCTTGAAAAAGAGTATCTTCACAAGGTTTGGTACCCCTCGTGCTATCTAGTGATGGAGGGTCTCACTTTTGCAACGAGGCTTTTGATTCATTGCTTGCTACATATGGAGTTAATCACAAAGTGACCACTCCCTATCATCCTCAAGCCAGTGGTCAAGTGGAAGTGTCCAACCGAGAAATAAAGAGTATCTTGTCCAAGACGGTAAATGCTAATAGGACCGATTGGTCGAAGAAATTGGATGATGCTCTTTGGGCCTATCGGACGGCTTACAAGACTCCAATCGGTATGTCTCCGTATCGGTTGGTATTCGGTAAAGCTTGCCATCTTCCGGTGGAATTGGAGCACAAGGCTATGTGGGCATTGAGAAAGTTGAACTTGGAATGGGATGTTGCGGTAAATCTCCGGGTTGAGCAACTAAATGAGCTTGATGAGTTTAGATTTCATGCCTACTCCAGCTCGTCCTTATATAAGGACAAAATGAAGTACCTTCACGACAAATATGCTCGGGGAAAGGAATTGAAGGTTGGTGATATGGTTCTTCTTTTCAACTCCCGGTTGAGGTTATTTCCGGGAAAGCTCAAGTCAAAGTGGAGTGGGCCATTTGAAGTGGTATGTGTGACTCCTTTTGGTGCTCTTGATCTCAAGAACAAGAATGGTGAAGTATTCAGGGTCAATGGGCATCGTGTCAAGCATTATTTGGGAAAGTTTGATGACAGCCACGTGGTGGCACTCATTCATTTGAAGTGATATGATGGTAACATGCGTCGTGCCGCGACGTTAAATCAGGCGCTTCTTGGGAGGCAACCCATGTCTTTTTATTTCTCTTTGATTTCCTTTGTAGATTAGGATTTTTGAGCTAATTGGTTGTGAGATGTTGCAGGGATTGTATTGAAGCAGTGCAAAACAAAGTATAAAAAATGCACAGTCTCTGAAGTTGCCAGTGCGGCCGCGGTGGGATTTGTGCGGTCCGCACTGGCACAAGCTGAAGATGTATGCTCTCTGAAGTTTGCTCACGCGGCCGCGGTCATGTTATTGCGGTCCGCGATGCTTTAGCGCGGCCGCGTCCCATTTGTGCGGTCCGCGTGGGCTGCTTCCTGCAAGGGTTCAAAAATAAACCCAGTGCGGTCCGCGGTCATTTTTACGCGGCCGCGCTGGTGGGTAAGTATGGGGCCCCACGGTTCTCTATAAATAGAGACCTTAGGCCTCATTTTACACTTTTTGCACTCTGAACACCTGAACCCTAATTTTTCACTGTTCATCTGAGA
>NW_017686309.1:0-628 GCF_001879085.1 Nicotiana attenuata | reverse complement strand
GCTAGCCTGAACAACTGGATGTCAGCAGCGACATCCAAGTTGTCCACCTTGTCTTCCACTATTCAGACCCAGGCAGCACCTCAGCCATTTCAAATCCCTCAGTCCATTGAGGATACCTTGAAGAAGCTCCTGGAGAACCAGGAAAAGATTTTGAAGACTCAGGCTACCCTATCTGCAGCAGTGGTGTCACATGGCAAGGCTCTGAAGGAGCTTGCCAAGGAGCATAGGAAGATGCGGAGGTCACGGGCTTCAAAAGAGTCTGTGAAGGAGCTGAGGAAAGATGTGGACAAGCTATTGGCAGATTAGATGCCTTTAGACTTGTTACTTGGGGATCCAGCCCCTCCAGCAACACCAGTGCCACAGCCAAAGCAGGAGCAGGTACCCAGGCAGCCTAGGAAGAAGAGGAAGCTCCCTAGCACAGTGGAAGTCCCACAGGAGGCCCCATCCACTTTGCCTCAGGATGCACCTGTCATACAGCCTGTCCAGGAGCACGCTCCAGTCCCAGCAGTTGAGCAGCAGGAGGCCGGGAGCTAGGTCTGAGGCTCCCGGCACGATACGGAGGACCTTGGGGGACCCACGATCCGTGACCCCCGATGGCCAGACGGGACCCAGGGCCTTAAGGGGAGCC
>NW_017686308.1:1295-6372 GCF_001879085.1 Nicotiana attenuata | reverse complement strand
GTGCCGATCCAACCTACTACCAAACTGTCCTATTTCTCTGAGTTCCTTCCGAATTACTCTCAAGGTGAAAATTCTCCTTGCCAGAACATGATGATCCTTAACCAAAACTCACCCCACGAACTCCTAAAATAAAATCACACCGCCTGAAGGCCCATAAGCCGATTTATTCCCTCTTAGTACCCTAAAGTACCACAATCGAAACACCCCTACTCTGAAGAGACTGTATGTGAACCCAAAATAGTTTCCTCTACCTCCCTGATACTAAAATGTAGAATCCATAATGATATAGAAATACCGCGAGTCTCGACACCATCCAATGTAAATCTCAGATCCTAGCCATGTATAGATTCGAAAAAATTCTTGATTACTACATCTAAATCTTGAATCCATTAGAACGTTCTCCACAGTCATCTACTCTGCTCAAATCTCAATTGCACCACCCAAATGGGCCGAACGACATGTGCCCCATTAGCACAATAACACCCAAAGAAGTAATCCACACCTCTGAACAATCGAGTAAATTCCTACTCCATGCGCACTACATCCCTCACGAATAATTACTCAATCATTCCATGATTACATATACCCAAAAAGTGTAATACAACCCGAATCCAGAAATTCCTCACTCGATTCATCCTCAATCTCAACCTCTGCAAGTCATAACTGATTCACAAGTATGCCTCTGACCGAAACCAATACAATACGTAACCATGCAACCAAATCGTCGATAACAGACTCCCCCACTTGGCTCAAAGCCATAGATCAAAACACTAGATAGCTCGCAATGCACATACTTTATTACAACCATAATAGCGCAATGAGATTCAACTAAATCCTTTATAAACTCATGTAACACAAACAACATAATACCTCAAATCATCTACTAAGCTCGCATTCGTTCTCGTGACGGCCATGTCAACTATTACAATCGATCCAAACTCAAATAGCACAAAAATAACCCACTGGCAGAAAAGAAAGCATCCACATAATATAACAAGGATCACACATCCGTAGATTACCTCGCAGGTTATAACCCACCTGCTAAGCCTTAAACTGACATCTTTCTATACCCTTTAACAGCCACATCTACTACGCAATTACTTAATCTTTCCGAGTCTGAACTCATCGACAAGACATGATAATCTACTTCGTTCCATAGTTAAACAATATGAAAGACCCTCCAATACACTCATAACTCGAGACTATACGTCTCATAAAGACAGAAATCAAGTGCCTAATAGTCCTTTTTACATCTCAAGCAAGCTCTTCTCGTCACATTCAAACCACCTGAACACTTCCCGCAGTCACTTCCTACTCATCATATAGCCATCAAACCACTCATCGAGCCACAAATTCCACTCATAGGGGCACTATCGAACATATAAGTCCAAAAGTACGTGCTCAAACAACCAAAATCCCCGTGCTCAAGCTACAGCAAAAACCCGATCTCAAGTCCTCCAGACTGGCCCATCATCAGCACACAGAAATCACATCTCGCACCTCATCCATGGAATCACAAGCCGTTGATGCACCGCTGATATCGAGCGCTCACATGCGCACATAAATGTGTGGAAGGGATTCAAAGAGTTACACTTCAAGCTGAATCAATGCCGCACGATAAGGAAAGAAAGATGGGAAGTTTATCCTAAATAGCCTCTTGAAGATAGGTATGGTCGTTATCATTCCGATCCGCAAGACTCTACTAGACACTTGCTCATGACATGTAGAACATATGAACCTAGATCTCTGATACCAACTTGTCACGACCCAAAATTCAACTAGTCGTGATGGCACACAACCCAACCCGCTAGGTAATCCAATTAACAACTATCCAATTCAATGAGATTTATTAAGAGAAGAAATGATAATACAACTACCTTTATACAAAGAATTTCCCAAGGACTAGTAGTACAAATCATGAGCTCTAAGATTTAGATTTTTACAATGACTGAATTGAAATAATTACAACACCTATTTGAAATGTAAATGAACAGAATTCGAATATAATTCTACCAAGGACAACAGATAGCCATAACTGGAACGCAGGTACATCTTTAGATACAGCTCCGCCGTACGCAGCAACATCATCATCCAACATCTGCACGCAAGGTGCAGAAATGTAGTTTGAGTAAATCGACCCCATGTACTCAATAAGTAACAAACCTGACCTTTGGTTGAAAGTAGTGACGAGCTGGAACAAAGGTTGGAGTCCTACACCAATATCCAACAATAGTTCATAACAACATAATAAAAATGGTACAAATAATTAAGAGGTACGATGCTCAACTCGTTCACAGTTACGGGAAAATGGCATGTTTTTCAAAGATGTCAGTAAAACTCAGTTCTTTTCACCAAATCACCAGAGATATGAGTAAGTTTCCCAAAAATCTTTCAACAATTTCAGATAGCATGAGGAAAGTATATCTCTATACCAACATGTCAATATGCAAGTGAAATTATGAATGTCAACAAAACCGGGTAGCATGAGGAAATGCATCTCCATGCCTGTATCTCAAGTACGCATGTCACATGTAATGCACCTTAGTTATGAACTCATGTACTCACACTTTAGAGTACTCAATCTCACTGTCTCGTATTCTCACTCATCATGCTAAATACTCGGCACTCTCAGTCACTCAATACTGTACAGGGTTGATCCAGCCCAATGCAAATGAATCTAGGGAAGATCCAGCCTAATGCAAATAAATCCATGGCAGATCCAGCCCAAAATCAGTAGCAACTGTGCCACTGTAGATGTGCGGACTCTGGAAGGGCCGATCTAGCCCAAGCGCTATAATAAGCCGAATCCTAGCATGAATCAATAAAGCCTGCTGCGGCGTGCAGCCCGATCCCATAAATATCACTCATAACAGGCCCTTGGCCTCACTCAATCATCAACTTCTCCAGTCTCTCGGGCTCACAACACTCATGCTAAGCAGCACTAATCAATGATACGAGATGTGACAATATACGATAACAAAGACTGAGATGTGATGTGTAATGATGAATGCGACTGAGTACATAACTGCAATTAAGCAAATAACTCAACATCAAAGAACGACCACTGTGGGTCCCAATAGTACCAGCATATAGCCTAAACATAATTTCTAGCACATAGAGTACAGTAAAAATATTCATATAAGATAGCTACACAGCTCCATCAAGTCGACTAAATCATAACTTCTACGGTGCACGCTCACACGCCCGTGACCTAGCATGTGCATCAACTCAACATCAATCACATAACACGTAATTCGGGGTATCATACCCTCAACACCAAGTTTAAAAGTGTTACTTACCTCGAATAAGCCAAATCCAACATCGAGCAAGCCAAACGATACTCCAAAAATGCCATCCCTTGCGTAATGACCTTCGAATGGCTCGAAACTAGCCAAAAGCAACTCAAATACATCAAATAATGCCTAAGGAAACAATTCCAAATGATAAAGGTCGAGTCTTTAATCAATAGCCCAAAGTAAACCAAAAGGTCAAACCCAGGCTTGCACCTCGGAACCCGTTAACACTCATAAAATCCGATAACCCATTTAATTACGAGTTCAACCGTACAAGTTTCATTCAAATCTGACCCCGAATCGATGTTCAAAGCTCGAAATTTCACTCTACGAAATTTTAGACAAAATTCCCAATTTTTCTCTTTAAAATTCACAATCCAGTTACCAAAAATGAAGGTAGATTTACGAAATACAACCAAAACCCAGTAGAGAACACTTACCCCAAACCATATGGTGAAAATAGCCTCACAAATCACTCCAATCCGAGCTCCATAGCTCCAAATATGCTAAAATTGGCCGAAACCTCCGAAATAGAGTATTTTATAATCACTGGGAGAATTAATGAATCGCGATCACGGAAACACCGTCGTGATCGAGAAGAAGAAGGATGAATTGCCAAAGAAATTACTCTATGCGATCATAGCAAAAGCCACGCGAACGCGGTACACAAGGCTCATAAACTATGCGATCGCTGAAACAAGACCGCGAATGCGAAGAGAAACTAGCCTCTGCGCAGCTCAGCCCAAATCACTACGCGAACACGTTGTTCAAACTGCAGCAACCTACGCGAACGCATCTGAGGACTCGCGAACGCGATGAACAACTTTCCCCAGCCATCAAACAACTCTACGTGATCCCGATTAACGATACACGATCCGTACAAGGAAACCAGATGCTCAGCAGAACCGGCAATGCCAAAATGAAGGAAAATGATCTGAATTCGATCTAAAACACGCCCGAGCCCTCCGGGCCACGTCCGAACATCCTAACAAGTCCATATCATAACAAGCACTTACTGGAGGTCTCAAATCACACATAACAACATCAAAACGACGAATCGCACCTCCACTCAAACTTAATGTACATTTTGAATTTTTAACTTCCAAAACCCGCGCCGAAACATATTAGTTCAACCCGGAATGAAACCTAATTTTATATACAAGTCTCAAATGACATAATGAAGCCATTCCAATTCCCGGAATCACAATCCGAATCCGATATCCTCAAAGTCAACTCTCGGTCAAACTTATGAACTTTTCAAACCTTCAAATTTTCAACTTTCGCCAACTTGTGTCGAAACCTTCTAGAAACATCCAAATGCAAATTCGGGCAAATTACCGAGTCCAAAATCACCATACGGTCCTAACAGAACTATCAAAACTCCAATCCGAGGTCGAATACTAAAAGTCAAACTTGGTCAACTCTTCCACCTTAAAGCTTCGGTCATGAAATTCATTCTTCCTAATTGATTCCGAATAACCTGAAAGCCAAAAGCGACGATTCACACAAGTCATAATATATCATACGGAGCTACTCATACCCTCAAACTACCGAGCAAAGTGCAGATGCTCAAAACGACCGGTCGGGTCGTTACACTTAACCTTGTCAATTTCCGGAGAGAAAGTTTAATTCTTATTTAATTTGGGGTAATTTGAAAATCTTCCAATTTTCAATTTATTGCCCCAAAGTCATAAGATAATTTTTGTAATGGAAAAAATAATTCAACTTTTCCTATATCTGTAGAAAATATAGAATGTCAAAAAATGCTAAATTCGATTCTAGAA
>NW_017686308.1:0-712 GCF_001879085.1 Nicotiana attenuata | reverse complement strand
GGGGGGGAGGGTTGTAGAGTTTTAGGCACGGATTTGGTAGAACCCAATAGCTTTGACCAAAATTATGTATCAATAGCTTTGACCAAAATTATGTATTTGTGTTAAATTATTCACTGAATATATAAAAATAGTTTATTCAAAACCCTGTAAGCTGCCTTTTATAAATTTTAGAATCCATAAATGCAAAAATTCTGAATCCACCTCTATTTTTGACTGAACACAACAATTACATGTTCAATTAATTGTAGTCCAATCATTTACCTAACGAATAGCCAACAAAAAGAAGAAAAAAGGCCCTACAAAAGCTAATCCATTTGTTACTTTTTTTTATTGAATTATAATTTTTTTTACACTTTTTTTTTTCCATGTTCATTTTGTAAACCTTAGAGTAGACATCCTATTTTATGGACAAGTACAAAAAAGGTGGGAGAACAAAATGAACAAAAATAGTAAATTACACTTAACAATATGAATAAATCTTAATTAAGAAGAGGAAGCAGCAGGAGCAGAAGCAGCAGTGGCAGTGCAAACAGGTGGATTTTGTTTGCCTTTTAAACTTGGCTTAATATTCTCACAACTTGATTTTGCTGGCCCTTCTTTTCCACTGTAAGTTATATCAATGTCTCCAACTTCAATACCCTCACAAGGTACACCTTTACTGCAGAGAAGTGACACTGCATCTTGAGTTCTTGATGTTCCCTTTATGTTTTTG
>NW_017686307.1:5635-6372 GCF_001879085.1 Nicotiana attenuata | reverse complement strand
AGATTAACAAATTGGAAGCCATTACATGCAGTTATGTACATAATCAGGTACATTAATGCAAGGTGATACCCAAATAGTTATAATTTGTATACCTCGCTGGTATATAGTGGTATTGCACTAATATGGCTAAAACAAAATATGCACAGAAATACAAATGGTGCACCAGATACAACGTGATACCCAAAATGCGCATGCTTTGCAACTCATGTCACTACTTACATCTAGTTGCTGCAGGAAAAAAGGTGAGTCAAATACAATGTGATACCCAAATGGTATATCATATACCTGATTGGTATATAGTTCTACTGCACTAATACACCATCTATGCTAAAACTACAGATGTACATTAAAGCTTAGACCATCATCACATTCGAAAGCAGATCAGTTAACTTCGCTTCATATGCCCCTAATTTTCACTTGCAGAATCCATTAAACCTTACCCTCTGGCAAAGGAATGGAACTCGGCATCCTAATAAACCAACAACTTTATGGAAGAAGCCTAAGAAAAGCCTAATAAAACAAGCTGAAATCAGAAACAAAATCAGCAAATTGTCGGCATCAAGAGACATAACTGAACTGATAACCCCCATGTACTTGAAGAAATCTATAACACATATTCTGAACCAGAATAATTAAATATGACAAAAGAAACATTAGCAGCTGGAAATATTTTATAAAGGCACAAGTTTCCTACAGTCTTGAATCAGCAGAAGGTCATTTACTACTAACAATACCAT
>NW_017686307.1:0-3128 GCF_001879085.1 Nicotiana attenuata | reverse complement strand
ACTAAAAGTAAAGAATGGAATAGTATCCTATAAGCATATATTGCATCTTTGAACAATATACTATAGCATTATATTATATAAAAGATCAATACCGCTGAATTTCCCCCTGGTTTCATTGATTGCCTACCAATAGCTGCAAGCACCTCCTCAAACTTGGTCTCTACAAAAAGCTTCAAACCTTGTAACTCCTTCATTACCTCAGCATTGGTGGGTTGGGAATCACCTCCAGTACTTTCATGCATACTTTGTGTCTTTGATAATTGAGTGCCAAAAACCTGAAAGCTATCGGGCTGACTGTCAGTGCACTCAACTTCAATTTCAAAGTTTAGACCATGCACATCAAATAGTTACTTCTCATCATCAGTTGGAGTGATGTTCTTTAGCTGCAATTATTAAGCACACTAGTTAGAAATAGAAATGATAATAAAGTATGGAAAGATAAAAGATCCCTATTACCATATGATACCAATATAGTATACATGTATACCAACAGAGTATATCATTTAACTGGGATATTACTACAACTGTGACTAAACTACTGTACCCAAAAATTAAGAGAGGCAAGGCAATAAAACTATGAGAAAATTACCTGCTCGCGTTGCAAGCTAGACATTCGCAAAGCAACTCGCTCATTCGGTATTTGACCCATGACTACCCAATTCAAAACTCGTGGAAGTTCGTTTCCAATATGATCAGCAAAGTGACCATCCAAACTTGGGCAGCATTCATACAACCAAATCTGTAAAGCCAACGGGAAGCCACCGAGTCTATAAAAAGAAGGCTTATCTTGAAACTTGTTGCAACACGAGTCAATTGTAGCGTTATAAACATCTATACCCTAGGGATAATTATTAAAATCACCACACTCAACCAAGTAAATGTAAGACCGTGAAATAACCTTTGTCTTGAGTTGAGAAAGTAAGAAGCTGTTCACAAAATAAAGAACTGCTATCTTCAACGCATCATCATCTGTTTCCCATTTCTTCTTCTTAAAACAGTCTGCTAGTTGGGCCAATGTCACGGATGCAGTCCCAAAATATCTTGAAATCAACCTATTCTCTGCTATGCTCTCTATACTTGTATCACCCTTACATTTCAACCCAGTAACAAGTGCAAATTCACCCAAACCAAAGCGCAACCTAGAATCATTCACTACAAACCGCATCTCATTTTTCACCTCATGATGTACTTCTCTAACAAGCAAATGGTACCCGAATTTGCACAATAACTGGTGGTAGATTCAAAAAATAGCCAAAGCATGTTTTCTTAAACAGTCGAAGTTGCTTCTTTGATAAATTTGCTTTCAATTGATGAATAACATGGCAGTTGGTATCCCAATCAACCTTTGGTTTATAATCTAAGTCGATAGGCACAAGAAAATCCCAACACTGCAAAACATGTTCATATAAGATAATTTCAGAAATAGAATTCACTTAAAAATGCAACTAAACCAACTAAAAATATTACAACTACCATACGATACCAACACGACATATAACTATACCAGCAGGGTATACAATTCTACTGGCTAATTTCCGGCAACTATAAATGACTATTACATAACAGATAGGAATAAAGAGAAAAAGTAAAAGGGTATGCAGCTATAAAGTATTTTTAAGATACTGTACGATACTACTTTATTAAAGGACAAACAAATAGCGAAGACAACCAAAAAAGGATCCCGAAGCATATAATAGTATATAGCTATACTAACAGGGTAAATAGTTGTACGGTGTTGTTCCAACAACTGTCTATAAGTATAAAAACTATCACATAACACACATACACTATGTCTATAGGAACAAGGGAATCTCAACAATGGAAAACATGATTATATAAATTATTTAAGAAATAGAATTCACTTAAAATTAACACAACTGACTATAACTATAATATAATAGAAAAGCATAACAGGAAATCAAAAAATAACAATGTACTATACATTCAAAATCTCACATATCATAATTATAAGAAAATTACCTTCTTGGGTGCGACACCAATTTTTTTTCTTATTTAACTGAGAATCATCGCTACAATCAACATCTACTGGTTGAGTCTCTGTTGTAGGCACGGATTCACGTCGGTTTCCCCCTAACTCAGAATCCTCAACAACTTTACCTTTTCCCTTATCAGTCACATGAACACCTCCTATGACTGGTTCGGAATTTGTGTCGGGTAATGACTGGTAGGGAGTTTCATCGACTGACGAAGCATTAATATTATTGCCTTTACCACCCTCTAATTCTACATTTTCAGTTGTGTTTTCAACATGACTACTGCTAGGGTTACGACTAAATAGAGACTGAGAATCAGAAAATAAGGAAAAACTAGGACCAGACATGGCTGAGGCAACGGATTCAGCAGGTACTTGTCTTGAAGAATGATATTGTCCACGGCGACACCATCTACGCGCATAATGCTTCCGACCCATAGAGAAAACAACAACCCATAGATATTGATTCACAAAAGTACAAAGAAAAATACAAAAATCTATTGATTTTGAAAACCCACTTTCACTAAAATGTACTTTCAGAAGAGAAAATTTCACCCAAATTGAGCAAAAATTTCACCCAAAAATAGGTACTAAACGAAGAGATAGGAAGGAATCGGAAGAAAAAATTAAAATCACGAATGTGGGTGAAATTTGCGTTTTCATGTGTTGGCTATCGAGATTTGGAAACTGTTCTCTTTAGAATAGTGTTAACCGTTAAAGGACGAAGACGGAAGCTTGGGCCGGATGAAATAGGTGGGCTGGTCTTTAGTCTAGTGTAAAGAACGAAGATAAGGCTGACAATGGGTAACTTGGGCCGCGTGATGGGGGGCCGGGTAAATAAATTGGGCCGACTGGGCAGGAAGAGTAAATTGTTGGAATTTTTACACCCTATAGAAAACCTTAGTACCCTATTTATTTTAAATAAATACCATTTTAAAATATTACATCCTATAGATACCTTTTATACTTTATAGCCAAATATCTAATTATAGTTACATCCTACATTTAAGGCACCATATATGCTAAATAATATTTTTCTCTCACCTTTTTAGTCTTTTCTCTCACATAATCACCGTAAAATTGACTAACACGTTCTCTCTCTCTCTCTCTCTCTCTCTCTCTCTCTCTCTCTCTC
>NW_017686306.1:5672-6372 GCF_001879085.1 Nicotiana attenuata | reverse complement strand
TGCGTGCAAGACCCTTTTGCAACTGATCCAAATCGTTCATGACCTGGCGAACAAATATCATCGCGGAGGCAAAGAATGTGGTACGACCCATACGTTCACCAGCCTGACACTTCATGACAATATAGTTGGCAATGTTTATGATTCTCTCCCGGATTTGACCCTTCTCTTGGAGTAGCCGGCTTATCTGTTGAGTGCAGGCTTCTAGTACCTGCGAATCCTGGAAGTGAAGATCCTGTAACAATTTTAGCTCCTTCTCCATATCGGCAATTAATTCATAGCATCGTTCCCTCTCGGACTGTAGCTCTTTCTCCCGACGGGCTGCCTTTTCTTCAAAAGTGTTCATTTTCCTTTTCATGTTGGCAATGGTCCCCTCATAGTTTTTCTTCATTTGCTGTACAAACTGGTCCCTTTCCTCTGTCTTCTTTGCCCATTGAACCCGAAGTTTTGCCATACTTCCCTCGGATTTTTCCAGTTCTTCCTGACAGTCCAGGACTTGTTTCTTCAATCCCCTTATCAATCTCTCGTCAGATGGACTTCTTTCTCGATTCCTTGCATTTAATTTCAATTGTTGAATTTGGATCTTGAGAGCTTCATTCTCTTGGGCCAATTGCTTTTTATCACCTTCATCGGTTGCGGCTTGCAAGCTGTTTTCGAACCGAAGCTCCTGAACCTGTTTTTCCAATGCGCCAATCCGAGCTCT
>NW_017686306.1:0-2398 GCF_001879085.1 Nicotiana attenuata | reverse complement strand
AAACCTTGCTGCACAAGGCAATGTAGGTGCCTTTTATAGGCAAAACCTAAAGCTACCTTCAGGTTTTAGTTTTCTTTTTAGTCCCTCTCTTATTTAGCTTTCAGTCCCTCACTTTTAAGACTTATTACCCAAGCAACAACACTTATTTTATTAAAAACTACACTAAAGTCTATTCTAGAAGGTCCTATACCCATTACAATTCCTACACTACCCTTCCCTTACCTTTACAATTACTACTCCTAATAAAACTACCCTTTCCTATGCCCAAATTACCCTTCTACTAGTCTGAAATTACCAAACTATACTAAAACTATCAGCTATAACCAAATCAATAAGCCTACCAGAATATTAAATTAATTATATCAATCAGAAAATGCTAACTCAAATAAACAGAATTTAGAACACCAATATTAAACAAACAATTACTAATATTTAGATTAAAGTTTAATTACGAACTAAATTAATTACTAACACTAATCAACTGCTAAACAAATCAAGGATAAAAAACTTTAAGAAAAATCAGAGTAAACTAAAGGAACAAAGAGAAATATAAATCGGAATAAAAATAAAAATAATAGAACAAACAGTAAAGAAAAAAGAAAAAGGAAAAACTTACTGTTTAGAGGCGGCTAAGCTTGACTCGATCCCGAACACGCGAATCATTTTAAAGATTCTTGACCCGTAATATACCTAATCAGGTGTCTTAAACAAGGAGACACCTGGTTAAGGATATTAGGGTCGAGAACCTTAAAAAATTTAAACTAGGGTTTCATTTTTAGATTTAAAATTCGAATATTTCGGTTAGGTTTTGAAGGTTATCGTTTGGAGATTTGGAATGAGGAGGGTGAGGGGAGTGTATGGTGTTAATTTGGTTGAGTTTGGAGAAAGTAGGGTTTTGGCCGAATTTTAGATTAAAAATCCGAGGAGTTTGGTTAGGAGTTAGAGGATGCTATCATGGGGGTTGGAAAGAGGGGAGGAAGGCGAGTCCGTGGTGTATTTTTGGGGTCAATTGGAGCTTCTTCCGGCCGGCGGCGAGCGGCGGCGGAAGGTGGTAAGGGGGCGGAGATACGGCGGGGCTGTGGGGGTGACGATTTCCGGTGGGGAAGGGAGTGGGGTGTGAGAGAGATGAATGAGGGGGTAAGGGGGGGGGGGGATTCCGACATTTTTATACCCTAAACCTCGTCAGTTCCGGACCGCTGGATCAAAATAGATCAACGGTTGAGATTAATACCATCTAAACTACGTCGTTTTGAGGTTTGGGGGTGCTGGACCGGGTGAGACTGGACCGGGTTTGGACGGGTTGGGTGCCAGGTCCGTTTGGGCTCAGCTATTTGGGCCCAATTCTTGGGCAGCCCTCTTCACTTTCTTGTGTATCATATATTTTGTATTTTTGTATTTATTTTATTTTTTTCTTTTTTTTTTTGATTTTATAAAAAATGCTAAAACAAACAAAGACTCAATTAAACTATTTAAACTCCTAAAATTATTTAAAACTCTATTTAGAAATAAACGCAACAATTAATGATTAAAAGTGCAAGAGACTATTTTTTGCAATTTTTCTTTTAAACTTTATTCTAAATCTAATTAATACCTAATTAATACTAAAATTGTGAAATTAAATCCCTAAATGCACGTGTATATTTTTCTGTATTTTCATATGAAAAATGCGACCAATTAACGCAAAAATTCAATAAAAAAATTCACAAAAATTGTAAAATAATAAAGAAGTCAATTATTTGAAACTTTTGGAATTAATTTGCTTAGGGCAAAAATCACGTGCCCACACCTTCTTGATTCCTCATCGTGCGATTTGATTCCTTTGAGGCTTATGCCTTCGTTTCCTTCCCATTCAATCTTATGTGACGTGAAGCGCTTATCATATCGGGAAGTGAGGAATTGTAATAATACTACAGATGTGGTGCGGGATGTTTCTCCCTGCGTAGTTGTTTGGGCTATTATCGTCGCCTTGCGGAAGGATATTCTATCGTTTTAATCCAGTAGCGGTACTTCTGAGAGCTTTGCGGCTATGCACAGGTTGTTATGATGCTCATGAACGATTATCGCACAATATTGATGTGATGGTAGGATACTTGCCTATGCATCGGGGCAGTGAATGACTCGAAAAGAGGTCTACTCAGAGCATGATTCAGAGATTCGGTATTTTATTTCTGGCGGAGGAAAGGCAATCGGACTATAAATGTTCAGGTTTGGGTTGATAGAGTAACGAGACTTGGTGTTTTCAAGTATGGTGGAATTTCCATCTGCAACGTGGTGTCGTCGTCCTCGATTGAATGTGTTAAGTTCACCGGTGTTGTGATCTTCTTCAATTCGCCTTTGGGCGAGGTATTGTGAAATAGTATCGGGAAAGCGGCTATCAGAGATCGCGGTGTGTGGTGGT
>NW_017686305.1:5517-6372 GCF_001879085.1 Nicotiana attenuata | reverse complement strand
GGTTTAAAATGGTATAGGCCAGTAATTATGGTACAATTAAAGGGTAATCTGGGCATAGAAAAGGGTAGTTTTATTAGGAATAGTAATTGTAAAAGTAGGGGAAGGGTAGTGTAGGAATTGCAATAGATGTAGGACCTTCTAGAATAGACTTTAGTGTAGTTTTTAATAAAATAAGTGTTGTTACTTGGGTAATAAGTCTTAAAAATAAGGGACTGAAAACTAAATAGGAGAGGGACTAAAAAGAAAACTAAAATCTGAAGGTAACTTTAGGTTTTGCCTATAAAAGGCACCTACATTGCCTTGTGCAGCAAGTTTTGGAGACCCTTGGAAAATTCCCTGGAAGTTTTGGAAAGACCAAAAATTTTTTTCCTCAGAAAGTCCCCTCTGTTTTCAGATCTGATTTAGAGATTTAAAACCTTCAAAAATCCAAAAAAAAAGAGAAAACCCAGTAGAAAGGTTAAAATTACTGTTTCATTAGAAATCTGAGCTTAATTTTCATTTTTAGGAATGAATTACGTTCTTCTAGCTTAGTTTCCATCCGCTGAAGTTCCAAAGGTTTATTAGACTTAATTTCACACGGATCTTTGAGTGTAATTGAGACAATTTTGGATCAAATTGAATGTTGTCTTGCTGTGCCATGGTGCTGGGTCATTTTTTGTGAAAATTTTGGTTCAAATCACTCTTGTTGCTGCTGAGAGTTCACTGCCGTGTTGCTATTACTCAAGCTGACTTCAATTTTCTTTCTCTTTCGATAAATTCCAGGTATTCTTCAACCTCACTGAAGTATGAAGGATTAAATCTGCTAGTGTATCCGAGCCGTTGAATCAATGACAAATATCAGTTTCATGTCTAGTT
>NW_017686305.1:0-791 GCF_001879085.1 Nicotiana attenuata | reverse complement strand
AACACTTATAATATTATGTGACTAAGTCTTTGACATGCACTCTAAATTTAAGTACCCGTGCAATGGCACTACCTCATACCACATAAAAGGCATGATTTATAGCTTTTCTGTGATCACTTTATCATCAATAACTAAGCTCGGTGATCATTCTACTCACTTTGTGTTTCTTACACATGCTAGACATAATTCGTGTGGTAATTATACAATATTTTCTCATTACCGAACTGATTTTCTTTTTCATACACCATGCTAACTATTCGGGTTTCAAATCTCTAACTGGACTTACTGAAAATTTTCACATCACCCCTTAGACCAAAGGTCTTATACTTGCGGGTCCTTCCATTTTTTTTTGTTGGGATCCTAACAACTTTCTTTATCTTCTGCAACTCTTTGCACTTTACATTAATGACGACTCATCTCCTAACTTACCTCTGAGAAATCTTTCTTACTAGGAAAAACGAAATTATTCACTTAACGAAAAGTTAATATATTCACAACTATCATATACAATCTTAATGGTTTGACTCTACTCACACTGTCAATCCTGGAGAAACCATATTACGAAAATTCCTAAAGGCCATTCTTCTATAGTTGTCTCTCTTACTGCCTAGCTGATTTTTTTCCCACTGCCATTGTACTTCGAGTTTTAACTTAAACTCTTTGGGTTATAGCACATGCGTTCGGTATTTCAAACTGCCATCCACTCATTAGAGATAACCTGGCTAAGTGAATCAAATTGTACCTCTACTAGCTCTGCTGAAATTGCTAATTTGTTGTATCTACTCAACACT
>NW_017686304.1:5684-6373 GCF_001879085.1 Nicotiana attenuata | reverse complement strand
AAATAAAAAGCTCTTTTAAAAGGTCATGGTATCATTTCTGCTGGATAATTGTATTATCATCTCCTGATCCTGGTTCCATTTTAATGTGTTTCAGGTTCAATGGCCGTTATCTCTTGTAATATCTCGGAAAGCCTTGACGAAATACCAGTTGATTTTCAGATTTTTGTTTCACTGTAAGCACGTTGATAGGCAACTCTCCGGGGCATGGCAAGTACATCAGGTATGAGATTTCAGTTTCTTTTTTGATAGTAGTCAAATAGCTTCTCTTTTCCTTTCACTTCTGATATTTACTCATTTGCTTATTTTGTTTTTATAGGGTCTCCGGAAACTTGACATGCAAGGGACTACAGTTTCTGTATCATCTTTGTTGTGTCGTAATATGCTAAAGTTCATCAATAGCCTCTTACACTATTTGACATTTGAGGCAAGTTTCACCCCTCCGCAGGAAACTGCAGATTTCATATTATCTTTGTTGTGTCTACCTGCCTTGGGTACATTAATCTATTCTTGAATGCTTTGAATTTCCAGTTGTTTCGTTATCCTTTGTTATTTTAATTTCATGTTGTATACTTTGGTTTCCCAGTTTTTCTCATTGTTCTTTTCTTCACTGTCACCACAGTGCTATTAATGTATCCTTTTTCTCCGTTTGCTTATTGTTTTTCATTTATCATTTGCTATAGTGGTACATT
>NW_017686304.1:0-1528 GCF_001879085.1 Nicotiana attenuata | reverse complement strand
CTTTATATTACTACAATAAAAGCGGGAAAGAAGTATGTGCTTGAAAAGCTTTCCGCATTTTCCTCCAGATTATACTACACTAGTATTAGTGTAGTCGAATCACATGCCATAACAATCAAGGGGTTTACTAATGATGTTATTATTTGGCATGACCGATTGGGCCATCCCGGTTATAATATGATATACAAAATAATTTAGAATTTACATGGTCATTCATTGGAGAACTAGAAGATTCTTCAAACTAAAGAATTCTTTTGTGCTGCATATTCTCAAGGCAAACCGATTACTAGACCATCAGTACTTAAAGTTGGGGTTGAATCTCTTGCGTTTTTGGAACATACATGGTGATATACCTGGGCCCACACACCCTGCATGTGGACAATTCATATGTTATATGGTTTTGATAGATGCACAAGATGATCGCATGCGTGCTTGTTATCAACCCGCAAATTGGCATTACGAGGTTACTGGCTCAATTAATAAGATTAAGAGCATAATTTTTAGATTATATAACTAAGACACTCCGTCTTGATTATGCTGGTGAATTTACGTCCTAGACCTTTAATAATTATTATGTATCAACTGGGATAACAATTGGGCATCCAGCTGCTCATGTTTATACTCAAAAATGGTCTAGCAGAATCATTGATCAAACGCCTCCAATTAATTGCTAGACCAAATACTTAGGAGAAACAAAACTTCCCATCTCGGCATGGGGTCATGCTATTTTGCATGCAACAGCTCTTGTGCAGATCAGGCCCTAAGTACTGTATTTGTTCTAATTTCTCCACCACAATGCAGAAAGATGGATCGTCAAAGAGGGCTGAGGATATATATTGGGTATGAATCTCCTTCTATTATAAAATATTTGGAACCTATGATTGGAGATTTATTTACGGCCAGGTTTGCTGATTGCCATTTTGATGAATCTGTATACCCAATATTAGGGGGAGAAAATAAGCAGTTGAAAAAAAGATAGATTGGAATGCATTATCACTATCTCATTTAGATCTTTGAAAATGTGAACATGAGGTTCAAATAATAGTTTATTTGCAAAATATTATAAATCAATTGCCAGATGCATTCGTTGACCTACCAAAGGTGACTAAGTCACATATTCCAGATGCTAATGCTCCTATTCGAATTGCTGTCTCGGTTGGACAATTTATAAATACGAATGAGTCTAAGCCACGCTTGAATGTGGTAAACCAATTGGTTCCAAAAATAAAAATCCACGAGAGAGAAAAGGAGCAAATGATCTAGTGGTTCATATTATGGAGACAATTGCTCAAAAAGAGCCTCGTGACATAATAAATGATAAGACTTCAGAGGAGGTCTGGGTACCTAAAAGGCTGAAAACAATTAGAATGAAAAGATCTCAATAAGTTATATCTTTAAGGAAAAAAGATGGATCCGAAATAATATTATTCTCAACAATGTTTTTGCTTGTGACCCTAGTAACAGAAGTTTCGAGAAAAAAGTACCATGTTAGAATTTTAAAACACGTTGGGTAGATTTTTTACTCCAG
>NW_017686303.1:5720-6373 GCF_001879085.1 Nicotiana attenuata | reverse complement strand
ATAATGCTAGACCTTGTGGAGTCTTGCGAGTTCTGATTCCTAAGATCACATCAGCAACTCCTAAGTCTTTCATGTCGAATTTGCTAGCCAACATGCGCTTTGTAGCATTTATATCTGCCATACTTTTGCTTATTATCAACATGTCATCAACATATAAACAAACAATGACTTCATGACCTGGAGTATTTTTAATGTAAACACATTTGTCACACTCATTGATTTTAGTTCCATTTGCCAACATTGTTTGGTCAAATTTTGCATGCCATTGTTTGGGTGCTTGTTTAAGTCCATAAAGCGACTTAACAAGTTTGCACACTTTCTTTTCTTTACCAGGAACCTCAAAACCCTCAGGTTGATCCATGTAAATCTCTTCCTCCAATTCTCCATTTAGGAAAGTTGTTTTAACATCCATTTGATGGATTTCAAGACCATACACGGCCGCTAGTGCCACTAACACCCTAATAGATGTTATCCTTGTTACTGGCGAGTAAGTGTCAAAGTAATCAAGGCCTTCCTTTTGTCTATAACCTTTGACACAAGTCTTGCCTTATATTTGTCAATAGTGCCATCAGCTTTAATTTTCCGTTTAAAGATCCATTTCGAACCTAAAGGCTTATTCCTGGAGAGATCAACCAATTCCCATGTATGGTATC
>NW_017686303.1:0-917 GCF_001879085.1 Nicotiana attenuata | reverse complement strand
CTTTAAATGACTCGAACAGGTACGAGTCTCGTTTCATTTGAATAATAGCTCGTGCCTTTAAGTATCTTCTCTCCCGCATCTGTTGTTCCTCGTGCCTTCTAACTGATTACCACGCTTTGACTATTTGACCGGTCCACGTGTCATGACACGTCATCTTCAATATTTAAATTCAGTTTTTTTCCCAATACAGATAGTCCCCCCACTTTTCATTTATTTATCAATTAAATATTTGGAAAGTGGATCTTCATTAAAAAGGGAATTTTTGCCATAATCAATGCTATGACAGTACTAACGCTTCAGTTGTTTTTTCTATTTAATACATTGCATACGTGTCACCTTCTCATTAGCTCTGCAATTTCTGCAGCCTTTTTTCAAGGCTTCTTCAACTCCACTATTCACGAAGTGATAGTTGCCTTTATTATAGGCTTTCCATCATTACACTTCTTAGTCTTTGACGGTCGCTTTTATATAAACTTAACCCTTCTTCCACAAATTTTTACCACGGTCGCCCATCAGTATAAATTCAATTTTTCCTTTCACCTTTTACCACATAAAACTTTTTCCTTGAATGTTTGAATTGTGCGAATCTCTGTTTACTGCTTTCTCTTCTTCATCATGTCTTCTTCGAACCCTAACCCTAAGAGAGTTCCTATTTTAGACAATTTTCCCAATGCTCCTGTTCGACATAGAAGAGGTGGGAGACTTCGTAGTTTAGGATCCTCTCGTGGTGGTGGTTCTGCCATGCCTTCTCCTAGCCCTGATTCTTCCTCTAGAACTGAGGTTCTTTTCTCAAAAATCATCTCTAAGAGCAAGGAGGCCTCTGAACCATTACAGGAACCCTTGGTAGAAGAAATAGTTCCTAACGATTTATCTTTTCAGCATGATAGACAATCACTTTAGACCCAAATTTTGGTTTG
>NW_017686302.1:5535-6373 GCF_001879085.1 Nicotiana attenuata | reverse complement strand
TAGTTAATCACCTTCCTCTTCCTAGTTCTTTGTATATTAAATGTGCACATCAATACTCCATTTTTTTTCCATCACAGAAATATCATTCATCATCAATTTTTCTTACTACACTTTACTGCTTCATACAATAAGCTCAATCAAGTGTTTATTACAGTCACATTCACCAATAAGTCGTATTCTCTCATATTCTCAGGCATATGATCTCAAATATTTCTCTTGATTTAACCGTCTCTTTTTTAAAATTGGCGGTGTTGATATAACCTGAAGAGCATGCACGTACAATAACTTAATTTATGGACATGGTCGGATGTTCAGACTATGATGAGCCAATGAAGAAGAAAAATAATTGGCTCATTGTTGTTGTGAGTTCTACTATAGCCTGACCATGGTCATGTAGTTCTTTATGTAAATGAGTGACCGTGGGGTCACCCTGTGGTACATTGGCTCTACTTTGCCAAGTGGAAGATGTATAAGCCATTTCATCAAGAATAGCACAAGCTTCATCATAAGGCAGCTTCATGAAATTTCCCCCAGCCAATTGATTCACTATGCACTGATTTGTTGTATTGATGCCCCGATAAAAGGTCTGTTGTATCATAGCCTCGGTCATATCATTGTTGGGGTATTCTTTCACCATAGTTCTGTATCGCTCCCAAATCTCGTGCAATGGTTCGGTAGGCTCCTACTTGAAGGCTAAGATCGCATCCCGTAGTGCTGCCATGTGTCCCGGTGAGAAAAATTTGGCAATGAACTTATCCGCCAACTCATCCCAAGTTGTGATGGAATGGTTGGGAAGTCGCTCAAGCCAATCCAATGCTTTCCCCCTCAGTGAGAATGG
>NW_017686302.1:0-1391 GCF_001879085.1 Nicotiana attenuata | reverse complement strand
TACTACGATAAGTTGTGAGTTGGTTATTTTAGATAGTTTAAATTAATTAAAGTATTGGTTACAGTATTGCCTTGTGGCATATATTTGAAGTTATAACAGATTTGATAAGCGCAAATGGTTCGCTCGGTCATGTTTAGTGATCGGGTGCCGGTCCCAGCTTGTATAGAAAACGGGTCGTGACAGTTCATGCTTCCCAACCAAATCCAAATTAATACTAGTTAACCAAGTTTATTAAAAGAACTAACTCCTTTTTTCGATTTCATAATTATAGTCGCAAGTTTGATAACCACACTAATTGCATTTGCCATGCAACAGAGCGAGAAGTTGTTGACTAGCTAATTTTCTTTTCTTAAGACGTCATCTTCAACTCCTGAATATCAATCTTTTTAATTAAAATATTTGCTATAACATTTTCTTGGAGTAGATTCTATACTATATTAAGAAATTAATGTCTGTCGAGTTTGCACCGGAAGATGTGGACGATCTGTCATAACAGGGATGAAGTATGTTGTTGACTACTATGTGAAAGGAACAAATGGAAATAGAAAATTATGTGGAGGAAATATAGAGGAAAGGGGCCTTCGTGACCATTTACAATATTGAAGTAAAGAAAGTGTTCCGTTTAGATCTTTTATAGGTAAAAGATAGATTTTTCTTTATGTAAAAATAAATCTTTTATGTGTAAAATAAGAGATAGCACCATAAAACTTAAAAATATTTGAAACACATCCTATAGTTGACATTATATTCTCTTTCCATTTATAATCCCTTCTCACTACTCTATTTGTTGAATAATAAAATACTGTAAAGAAATATACTGAGTCCTATATAATAACATAATTACAATAGTAACTTTATATGACAATATATGCTAAACTAGAATAGCCATAATAATAACTTATGAAACTACACTAGACTTTTTGTTTACCCTTAAAAATGGATAACAATTGAATTTATATGCGGTTTTAAGGATATGTAGATTAATTCGATACAAGTGATTAATGACGTTAGATAAGCAAACAAAATACAGAACATATTGTCAAACAAGTGATGATAGTGAGTCCGGGCTCGGGTGAAAGCTTAACTAGAAGCCTGCCTTCGGTTCCGAGCCAACGCTTATGAAGAACTTATCAAGAACTTTGAAAAACTTGTAAAAGCAAAGAAAACAAATGTATATAGCCTTGGGATGCGTGTTACAAAATGTCCATTGAATAGTAAACTTCCCCTTTATATAGTAGAGGAGTTCTACCCTAAGTACACTCCTAAAAAAAGTAAAAATCTCTCTTCTAAATAATTACTGATATGCTGTTGGGCCGAGATCTACGCCATGATATCCAGTTGGGCGCGTATATCACGGTCCTTTGATAACGGTGTGCGGTCGTCCGGTATTA
>NW_017686301.1:4904-6374 GCF_001879085.1 Nicotiana attenuata | reverse complement strand
AATTAAAAACCCACTACTAGAGGACCCTCATTAAACCCAGTTTTTTTAGAGGTTACCCGCGAAAAACTTAGAATACGCCGAAAAGTACGACCAGCCCAAAAACTCCCCTAGCCATACACAAAATTTAATATGTCGGACCGCAGAATCATTCTGCGGTACACAAAATATAGCCGCAAAAAGATCTAGACTCCAGCTTCCCAGGGATCACAAATAGATATGTGGTCTGCATACAAGTTCTGCGGTTCCCAGATTTGGTCGAGAATCAACCAATTAACTGCCAACTTCTACAAACTCGTTCCCAACGCATCAAAACTCACCCAAGCCCCTAGGACCCCAATCAATCATTCTTTCAAGTCCAAATACCTGATATGGACTTATCAGAAGGCTCAAAACACATATGGGAACATCACAACAATGAATCAATGGTCAAACCGAATAAAATTTCTCTTAAGTTCATAAACTTATGAACTTCCAAGAAAGCGGTCGATTCCAACATAGACACCTCGAATCTCAACCAAACTTTGCCTTACAAGTTCATTTCAACCATTAGGACCTATTTGAGGTCTCCAAACCATATTCAAAGCTCATTCACCCAATGTAATGACCAAATCAATTGTTTTGAGTTCTAGCACCTCATTTTCAAATTGGAGACTTCCCCTTGGTGCATTTGGTGGTTTATGGCATGCGTGCATGGTTGGAATGGATTTTATGAGGTTTGAAATTGATTTGGAACACTTAGTTCCTATTTGGAAGCTTTAAGTTACAAGAGTTGATAAAGGCTTGACTTTTAGGTAAACAGGCTTAAAATCAGGATTCAAGGGTTCCCACAGGTTCGTATAGTGACCTTGTACTTGGGTGTATGTTCGGATTTAGTTTTGAATATTTCGAGAAGATTTTGACTCTATTTGTCGAAAATTAGAAATTTAAAAAATTGGATAATTCTAGTTGACTTTTTTCTTAATGAGCTTAGATGGTGGTTTTGGAGATTTTGCATACGTTGTAATGGTTGAAATGAACTTGTATGAAAAGTTTGATTGTGATCCACCAGAATTTCTAAGTATGATTCGGACACGTTTGATAAAGTTTGAGAGGTAAGGACTGGATTTGATCTTCGATTGGTGGTTTTGATATTGTTTGTGGTGTTTTGAGTCTTTGGATAAGGTATATGAACTTGTTGATATGATAAGACGGAGTCTCTTGGACCTCAGGTGAGTTTTGGGGTGGTTTCGAACCACTTCTAGGACTTTTTGAGTTGTTGATAACTCACCACAGGGTTGTGCATCATGATTGTGGAGGTTGGGGCCGCGCTCGCAAAGAGCAAAGTGTAAGGCCTCGTAAATTTTTTCCTAAAACCCGGAATATCGTGGTGCGAAGTTAGAATTATGTGTTAGAGGCTGCGGTTCAGACATTTTGGATTGAACAGTATGCTACGGAGTTATAGGAAAAATGTTTTGCAGAAGCGTGTGTTTC
>NW_017686301.1:0-647 GCF_001879085.1 Nicotiana attenuata | reverse complement strand
CGCTGTCTCCATCCTGCATGGCTGAAATATCGCCACCTCATTTGCATCGGCTGAAATACCGCCAGCTTCATTTAAANCTTGCATGGCTGAAACATTGCCAATTTTTTGTTTAAATCCCTCGATTGGCTGGAATATCGCCATTTATATCCTTTAAATATAGGCCGACAAGGCCATACAAATATCCGTACACATGACATCTGTCTACAAGCCTCTAAGAGTACATACTTATCATAAAGGTCAGGACTGACCCCGCCGTACCAACCAATACATGTACTAATCATACTGACCAAATAAGTAACTCCGGAGCAATGGAGTGCATCTACATCTTCCGCTGAGCTGATAGCCTACTTGGAGGACTCTCGACCTGTCTATCAAGACCTGCGGGCATGAAACGCAGCGTCCCCAGGCAAAAGGGACGTCAGTACAAATAATGTATCGAGTATGTAAGGAATGAAAATTAGTAAATAATAGACATGAGAGAAACATGGAGTAAAAGACTTGACATGTAAGTCTGAATAACTCTGTAAATAATGAAATACTCATAGTGTCATGTATATGGGTATGAATGTCATGTCGTGCATAGGTACATATGTTCATAACATCATCAAGCCTCTGAGGGCATCCCATCATATCATCTCGGTCACTGT
>NW_017686300.1:4501-6374 GCF_001879085.1 Nicotiana attenuata | reverse complement strand
CAATTTAAGCTCTCTTAAGTTTCAAGCCCTAACCTCCATTTTTAGCATTTAATCCCTTAAATTTCAGTGTTCAATCCATGATTTTACACTATATAAACATAATCCGAGTCCAATAGTTCATACCTGATGAAGCCCCTTCGAATTCTCTTCAAAATCGCCCAAGAAACCGCCTAAGCCGAAGTCCAAAATATTTTTCTTCTCTTTCCACTTCGTGAACCACTGTTCACTTAAACCTAGACCGTTTTTCCGCTTTTGCGGTTAATATGCAGCACCTGCGGTCACCGCGTATGCGACCAAACGATCGCTTCTGCGATCTCACTTAAATTCCCCCGGACCGCTTATGCGGTCTAGAACCGCTTCTGCGGTCGCCGCATTTGCGGATCCACGTCCGCTTCTGCGGAAAACCCTGGTCCCTCAAGGACCGCTTTTTCGACCAATATGCCGCATCTGCGGAACCGCTTATGCGGTCCCTTTTCCGCAGATGCGGAAATGACAGAACCAGCAAACTTCAAACATGCAACAAACTCCGAATTCTCCGTTTAACCACCCGAATTCACCCCGAGGCCCCCGGGACCTCAACCAAAAACACCAATACATCCTAAAACCTCATTCAAACTTGTTCCCATCATCAAACCACATCAAACAACGCTAAAGTCATCAAATCACATCGAATTCAAGCCTAAGTTTCTTAAAAACTTCCGAATTACGCATTCGATCAAAAACCTGACCAAAACACCTCCGAATGACCTGAAATTTTGCACACATATCCAAAATCACCTAACGGAGCTAATGCAACTCTCGGAATTCCATTCCGACCCACGGATCAAAATCTCACCTACCCACCGGAATTCGCCAAAATGCCAACTTTGCCAATTCAAGCCTAATTCTACTCCGGACCTCCAAAATCACTTCCGATCGCACTCCTAAGTCACAAATCACCTCCTGAAGCTAACCGAATCACCGGAAATCACATCCGCCTTCTAACTCATAAGTCAACATTCGGTTGACCTTTCCAACTTAAGCCTTCCTTAAAGAGACTAAGTGTCTCATTTCCTATCCAAACCAATTCAATTCAACTGTAACTCACTCGTTGCTGATAATGAAACATGAAGAAGCAGTAAATGGGGGAAACGGGGCTGTAATACATGAGATGACGGGTCGGGTCGTCACAAAGATTCATGCGTATAGTAGGTATCTTTCGATTTAAACCTACTACTTATATAAACTATTAAAGACCTTGTTGAAATTGATGGTTAGATTAAGTTCTATTAAACCACAATTCCTATTTGACAAGATGGAAAAACTTTATACACATAAATCGTACCAACTTCACAATTTGTTCACCGTGAGTTTTAGCACCCAATTATGGCCTTGTGCTACTTCCTGAATTCATAAACACTTATCAAGTTTTGTATCCCAAACTTTTATCGAAGCGGCACCACTTCTTGTGTTTACATAGGTGAAGATTTAACCAAATCCTTAACACAGACTTCTTTAGTTCCTAAACCGAACTCTGCTTCTTCACTAAGAGTATTTTTTATACTCATCCTCCTTTTCTAGGTACTAATTTCCAGTACCTGCTATCCGTCACAACTATAACTTGTTATTACCTTTTAAACCTTTAATATTGTTGAACAATAAGAAAGGTAAGGTTCCCGTTACTAGTGACAAATTTAAATTACCTTAGACCCATAGCACTTGTTGTGCTTATTATCATATCCCTCGCGAGTCCTTTAGTGAATGGGTCAGCAAGTTTGTCTTTAGACTTGATGTACACAACAGTAATAATTCCATCCGAAATTAATTGTCTTATGTACTCATGTCTTAAAGCAATATGTCTAGATTTTCCATTGTATATTTTGCTAAATGCCTT
>NW_017686300.1:0-694 GCF_001879085.1 Nicotiana attenuata | reverse complement strand
AATAAGATAGACTACAATCATATAAGCAGAAACTTCAACTTTATTAATACATAATTTGAACATGCCCTCAGAAGAGTAGCCTTGTCCTACAAATACACCATTCTTAGAGAAAATAATCTTTTCTGCCTCTATAAAAGTTTTGAGGCCTTTCTTACTTAATAAACTTGCAGAAATTAAATTCTTCCTAACATCAGGTACATGATGAACATTAATTAAAATCAACTTCTTTCCCGAAGTGAATTGTAGTTCAACTGTTCCTTTTCTAAAGACCTTGGCGGTGTCATGATTTCTCATTAAAATCTTTGCATCACTTGTTGCAACTTCTTAATGTTTGAAGAAACTCTTGTCATTGCATACATGAACTGTAGCACCGGAATCATACCACCAATCTGCAGATTTCATAGTTACTGCCATGTTGCATTCAGTTACCATACTCAGATTCATGTTGGTAAAAGCAGAAATCATAGCAACAATATCCGAAAAAGAAGCTTGTTGTTGTTCAACATTATTTACCCTCTTCTGTCCAGCATTTTCTTCATTTTTCCGTCTCTTACGAAACCTGCAATCTCTCTTAAAATGACCCATTTTTCCGCAAGTATAACATGGACCTTTCTTAATGTTAGAAGAATTTTCCTTTGGAGCAGCCTCAAACTTTCTCTTCTTTCCAGCCTTGTTTCCAGATTTTCCTGAGTTG
>NW_017686299.1:4464-6374 GCF_001879085.1 Nicotiana attenuata | reverse complement strand
CTAGGTGGTCAATTGACGGGTACTTGAATCTAAGGCACACTTGACATATTTGGGGAGTATGTTATAACCGTTGCACGAATTTACCCACTCTACACCTCTCGGTGGTTCAAGTGATTTTGCCCGAATTGGCTTTCTCAAGACCAATTGGGTATGCAATTTTGCACAAGCAACTTAGGGTTCAATTCGGGTATTACTCTCTCGAGGTTTAACCCTTTAATTGGGGCTATCAATCTCTTGAACGCACCAATTCATTGTTGGACCAATTTCGGAGACTTAGGCTCTCTTTCTCAAGAAGAGCTTAAGCCAACTCAACACAAACTAGTGTTTGCAACCACTAATTCAGAAATTAACCATGAAATTGACCCAAATAACAAACACCCATAGTCAAATTAGCCCTAAAATACATGACCCATCAATTACCCACACTAGGGTTGAGCCACAACCCTAGCTATGGGGTCTAGCTACTCATATTCAAAGAAGCAAAATAAGAAATAGATGAAGATAAACACATATTAATTAATTGCTAAGCTAAATACAAAGATTCAATGATGAAAAGTAAGTAAAAATGCCCAAAATGGATAAGAGAAGTCGCCTCACGAGTGCAGCTTACGTATTACAATATCTGATACCCTAAAAATGGAAAAAGAACCGATTTATACTAAGCTGAAAAATTTGGACAAAAATGCCCCCCTGCGGGGTTAGTGCGAACCACACAAAATGGACCGCGGTCCGCACTGGGCTTTGGCCTTCAAAATTGATCTCTCTGAACTTGGGCTCCGCGGACCGCACAGAATGGACCGCAGCCGCGGAGGCTTCTAGCGCGGTCCGCACAAAGTTGACCGCAGACCGCGATGGCTCAAAACTCTGAAAAGTGATCTCTCTGAATCTTCACACCGCGGACCGTAGAGAATGGACCGGCCGCGGTGCCTTCAGTGCGGACCGCACAAAAATGGTGTGCGGCCGCACTGTCTTGAAGCCTGGAAATCAACTCTCTGAATCTTCCAGTGCGGACCGCACAAAGTGGTGTGCGGCCGCACTGGGCCTGTTCTGCATGAGATTGCCTTGTTTTTGGTACTTGTGCAAGTTTCACTCCTTTTGAGCCGATCTTTGACATTTTGTCACTTTGTTGATCAAACCTGCAATCAAGCACAACTTGTAAGCCTTTTGGGACTAATTTGTAAGAATATTTGATCAAAGCATAATAGTGGCACGCAAAACGAGGTTACTGGAAATTCACTCATCTCTCTCAAGAAAAAGTCACAAGTCCGCTCTAGGTACCATATGCTTGCCCCTTATGTGAGTATCCACTAATGTAAGCTTCATTCAACTCAAGATCATATAGGGCTTTTGTGGAGACATTGTGAAGGCTTTTGGTTCAGAGTAGGGAATGTTTTGGTCTAAGTGGGTTCCATCTTCCCTTAAGCACTTCTTTTGATTCATTTGGCATTCCTTCACTTGACTCTTTGAGTCATTTTCACTTCTTTCTAAGGGGTTAGAGAGACACATTGTCACTCTTTTTTAGGCATTTCACACATTTTCTCCTTTTTCAAGTTTCCACACCTTTCATTCTTTGCTTTTCTTGAATCCCTTTTTATTCTTTTTCACATCGAACATTCTTTTTGTCTTTTTGCTTTTCTTTCTTCTTTATTGCCTTTCCTTTTCTTTATTTTTGTGCCTTTTTACCACTTTGTTGCAATCCTCGTCTCTACCCCCAAGCTTATACTTTTGCAATGTGCTAAAGGAAAGATCGGGTGCCAAGAGAGGGTATCTTTTAGAACGGGTATAGGCTTGTATCATGGTTCATGAAAGAAAAAGGTCTAAGGCTCAAAGGGGTTAACTAGGGATCATATCACTGGTAGGTTATGGAATTGTTCAAACTATCATTTGGATCAAGGAGAGCCTATAATCAT
>NW_017686299.1:0-671 GCF_001879085.1 Nicotiana attenuata | reverse complement strand
TGGGGGCCCCATTCTCACCTACCAGTGCGGACCGCACAAAGTGGACCGTGGTCCGCACTGGGCTATTTTGTACAAGTTTGAGAAGGCATCACTCTGCGGACCGCACAAAATGGACTGCGGTCGTAGAGGACCACCGCGGACCGCACAAAAAGCCTCCGCGGCCGCGGTCCATTCTGTGCGGTCCGCGGAGCCCAAGTTCAGAGAGATCAATTTTGAAGGACAAAGCCCAGTGCGGACCTCGGTCCATTTCGTACGGTCCGCACTAACCCCGCAGGGGCATTTTTGTCCAAATTTTTCAGCTTAGTATAAATAGGTTCTTTTTCCATTTTTAGGGTATAAGATATTGTAATACGTAAGCTGCACTCGTGAGGCGACTTTTCTTAGCCATTTTGGGCATTTTTACTTACTTTTCATCATTGAATCTTTGTATTTAGATTAATTAATATGTGTTTATCTTCATCTATTTCTTGTTTTTCTTCTTTGAATATGAGTAGCTAGACCCCATAGCTAGGGTTGTGGCTCAATCTTAGTGTGGGTAATTGATGAGTCTTGTATTTTAGGGCTAATTTGACTATGGGTGTTTGTTATTTGGGCCAATTTCATGGTTAATTTCTGAATTAGTGGCTGCAAACACTAGTTTGTGTTGAGTTGTCTTAAGCTCTTCTTGAGAA
>NW_017686298.1:4444-6374 GCF_001879085.1 Nicotiana attenuata | reverse complement strand
AGGAGGCCTTGGATAAGGTCAAGATCATTCAGGACAGGCTTCGTTCGGCTTAGTCGTGGCAAAAGAGTTATGCGGATCGTAAGGTTCGAGATGTAGCTTTCATGGTTGGTGAGCGGGTCTTGCTCCGAGTGTCGCCTATGAAGGGCGTGATGAGATTTGGGAAGAAGGGCAAGCTCAGCCCTAGGTTCATTGGCCCATTTGAGATTCTCGATCGTGTGGGAGAGGTGGCTTACAGACTTGCCTTGCCGCCCAGCTTGTCAGCCGTGCATCTAGTGTTTCATGTGTCCATGCTTCGGAGGTATCACGGCGATCCAGCCCACGTGTTAGATTTCAGCACTGTTCAGTTGGACAAGGATCTGTCTTACGAGGAGGAGCCGGTAGCTATTCTAGACCGGCAGGTTCGACAGTTGAGGTCGAAGAGTTTTCCTTCAGTGCGTGTCCAGTGGAGAGGTCAGCCTCCCGAGGCATCGACCTGGGAGTCCGAGTCTGATATGCGGAGCTGCCATCCTCATCTATTTCCCGACTCAGGTACTTCATTCTTTTGTCCGTTAGAGGACGAACGATTGTTTTAGAGGTGGAGAATGTGACGACCCAAAGGATCATCACTGGATTTCTCTCTTTTTCCGTGCTTCCGAGGCCTTGAAAACCTCACCTTTAGTTGCCTCGATTTGCGTGCACAGTCCGGGCGCGTAGCCGGAAAGATTATATGTTAAATTCTGTGAATTTTTTTTTTCAAAAATGTGGCTTTAAAATGATTAAAGTTGACTTCGGTCAATTTTTTTGGTAAACGGACCCGGACCCGTGATTCGACGGTCCCGGAGGGTCCGTAGAAAAATATGGGGCTCGGGCATGTGCCCGAAGTCGAAATCCGAGGTCTAGAGCTCGAGTAAAAGAATTTTTCTGTGAAATTGTCTTTCTGAAATTATTAAGGAAAATGGAAATGAAAATTGATTAAAAGACTATGGTATCGGGCTCGTATTTTGGTTCCGACGCCCGGTACAAGTCTTAAATATGTGTTAAGCGCTTTCTGTAAAGTTTGGTCGAAAACGGACGTCATTTGGCGTGTTTCGGACCTAAATATCTAAAGTTTGAAGTTTGTGGAGTTAGAATGAAAAATGATGATTTTGAGGTTTGATTCATTGATTTTGATGTTGTTTTGGCGATTTTATCGCACGGTTAAGTTCGTAGGATGTTGTTGAGTTAGTCCATGTGTTTGGTTAGGAGCCCCGAGGGCTCGGGTGTGATTCGGATGTGTTTTGGGATGGTTTTAGCCTTAGAAATGTTGCAGATCTGCTGTCTGTTGTTGTCCAGTTGTTTGTTCTATGCGATCGCATAGCTTCGTCCGCGATCGCATAGTGTAACTTGTTCAGGGGTCCATTTTTGTTGTATGCGATCGCGTAGATCTTTCTGCGATCGCATAGTGTTAAGTTGAGAAGCCCTTTATTTTCCTCTACGCGATCGCATAGTTCCGTTCGCGATCGCGATGCCCGACCTATTTCTTCTATGCGATTGCATTGTCCAATCTGCGATCGCAATGGACAACCTTCCTATCCCTATGCTATCGCATGACTTTCTTCGCGATCGCATTGAGCATTTTTCTGCCCAGTTATTTTTAAATTACAGAAACAGTAGCTTCGGGACTTTCCTCATTTTTCCACACGAGCTCTTCTCCCTAACACCCCATAGACGATTTGGAAGAGCCTTTTCCTCCATAGCTTCTTAGGTAAGTGTTCTTAAATTCATTCTCTCTTAATTTCTTCATCTAATCACTAATTTCCTAGCCCTAAATCATGAATTCAAAGTAGAAATTAAGGGTTTTGGGTAGAGTTAGGGTTTTGGGAATTTTGGGTGATTCAACCTCAATTTGGGGTCGAATCTTAAAACAAATTATATATTTGAACTCGTGGGGTTATGGGTGACTAGGTTTTGG
>NW_017686298.1:0-843 GCF_001879085.1 Nicotiana attenuata | reverse complement strand
TCGGATGGTTTGAGCCGGGAGAGGCTCGGTTATTGGGTACAGATTTAGTTCAGGAGGCCTTGGATAAGGTCAAGATCATTCAGGACAGGCTTCGTTCGGCTCAATCGCGGGCAAAAGAGTTATGCGGATCGTAAGGTTCGAGATGTAGCTTTCATGGTTGGTGAGCGGGTCTTGCTCTGAGTGTCGCCTATGAAGGGCGTGATGAGATTTGGGAAGAAGGGCAAGCTTAGCCCTAGGTTCATTGGCCCATTTGAGATTCTCGATCGTATGGGAGAGGTGGCTTACGGACTTGCCTTACCGCCCAGCTTGTCAGCCGTGCATCCAGTGTTTCATGTGTCCATGCTTCGGAGGTATCACGGCGATCCAGCCCACGTGTTAGATTTCAGCACTGTTCAGTTGGACAAGGATCTGTCTTACGAGGAGGAGCCGGTAGCTATTCTAGACCGGCAGGTTCGATAGTTGAGGTCGAAGAGTTTTCCTTCAGTGCGTGTCCAGTGGAGAGGTCAGCCTCTCGAGGCATCTACCTGGGAGTCCGAGTCTGATATGCGGAGCCGCTATCCTCATCTATTTCCCGACTCAGATACTTCTTTCTTTTGTCAGTTCGAGGACGAACGGTTGTTTTAGAGTGGAGAATGTGACGACCCAAAGGGTCATCACCGGATTTGTCTCTTTTTTCGTGCTGTCGAGGCCTTGAAAACCTCACCTTTAGTTGCCTCGATTTGCGTGCGCAGTCCGGGCACGTAGCCGGAAAGATTATGTGTTAAATTCTGTGAAAAATTTCAAAATGTGGCTTTAAAATGATTAAAGTTGACTTCGGTCAACATTTTTGGTAAACGGCCCGGA
>NW_017686297.1:0-6375 GCF_001879085.1 Nicotiana attenuata | reverse complement strand
GGTCATCTTCCATGTTTGCAAATCCATGAAGCAGCCCAATAGCACCGAGGTGTGCTCTTTTGTGGACATTGTCACAGCTGTGATAGTGGATGACACAAGTTCTACGATCAACATGGAGGATCCTCTTGAGGCCGTGCTCTTAAATCATGATGTCGATGATGATGCAAGCAGAGTGGAGTGTGTCAATGCTCTACATGGGATGGGCTCTTATTCTTATGAGCCGAGAAAATTGTCTTTGGATCTTGAAAATCGGAAAACTCCACCAACCAAACCATCAATTGAGGAGCCACCGGTGTTTGAGTTGAAACCACTTCCTCCACACCTCAGGTATGAATTCTTGGGCTCTAATTCAACTTTACCAGTTATTCTTTCTTCTTGCCTTACTAACATGCAGGTTGAGGCCACTTTGGCAGTGCTTCAAAGGCGAAAAAGGGCAATTGGATGGACTCTGGCGGACATTAAGGGAATAAGCCCCGCATTTTGCATGCATAAAAATATCTTGGAGGATGATGCAAGGCCTTCGTTAGAACATCAACGGAGGCTCAATGAGGCAATGCAAGAAGTGGTGAAAAAAGAGGTGATCAAATGGCTAGATGCAGGTGTGGTGTATCCAATCTCCGATAGCTCATGGACTTCTCCGGTGCAATGTGTGCCAAAGAAAGGTGGAATGACAGTGGTGACTAATGACAACAATGAACTTATTCCCACTCGGACGGTTACCGGGTGGCTGGTATGCATGGACTACCAGAAGCTTAACAAGGTGACCCCAATTGGTATGTCGCCGTACCGGTTGGTGTTTGGGAAAGAATGTCGCCTACCAGTGGAATTGGAGCATAAGGCTATGTGGGCCTTGAGGAAGCTTAATCTTGAGTGGGATGTTGCAGCCAATCTTCGTGTTAAACAATTCAATGAACTTGATAAATTTCGGTTCTATGCATACTCTATTTCGTCCTTGTATAAGGACAAGATGAAGGACCTTCATGACAAATATGCTCGTAGAAAGGAGTTCAAAGTTGGTGATTTGGTCCTCTTGTTCAACTCCCGTCTAAGGTTGTTTCCCGGAAAGCTGAAATCTAAGTGGAGTGGTCCATTTGAAGTTGTGTGTGTAACCCCATTTGGTGCTCTAGATTTGATGAACAAAAGTGGTGAAGTTTATAGAGTGAATGGGCACCGTGTGAAGCATTATCTTGGGAAGTTTGACGATAGCCATGTGGTGGCTGTTGTTCATTTGAAATGATGAGATGGTAACCCGCGTCGTGCCACAACGTTAAATCAGGCGCTTCTTGGGATGCAACCCATGTCTTTTTCTTCTTGTTTTCTTTGATTTTCTTTGTAGTTTAGGTTTGATTTTTGGACTAATTGATTGTGAGATGTTGAAGTGATTGTGTTGATGTAGTGCAAAACATTTTGGACAAATTCAACAGTCTCTGAAGTTGCCAGTGCGGCCGCATTACATTTTGTGCGGTCCGTACTGGTGAAACCCATGTGAGGTGCTCTCTGAAGTTTGCAACCGCGGCTGCATTCCATTTAGTGTGGTCCGCGGTGGACCTCCGCGGCCGCGGTCTGTTTTGTGCGGACCGTGGAGGTTGCATTCTCAATCTTCTTCTGAACAAACCCAGCGCGGTCCACGGTCCGTTTTGTGCGGCCGCGCTGGTAGGTAAGGCTGGGTCCCACTGCTTTTTCTATAAATAGACCTCAAGGGTCTCCTTTTACCCTTCTCAAACCCTAAGCTCTCAGAGACTAAAATTCACTGTTCATCTCCTCCTTTTTGCGTAATAGCATATTTGTACTGTGTATCTTCACTCCTTATCAATATCTGGTAACATTTCATCCATTTATCTTTGTGTAATTTTATAATTTCATTTTATTTTCATGTCCAGTGGCCCATAGCTTCTTTTTCTTCCCATTTATCTTTAATTGTTAGCTTAGGTTAGTTTTAAATACTGGTCTTTGTGTGATTGATGTGCATAATGAGTGAAAAATTGAGTAGGGAAAAAGTAGGTGATGATTTGAACAAAATTGCAACAAAACCTTAAACCCTAACTCAGTGCCCTAAGTCAGCACCCTTTGCGGATCGCGGTCACTTTTGTGCGGTCAGCGGTGCTTATGTTCTGAGAAATGTCCTGTGCCAGCGCGGCCGCATTACACTTTGTGCGGTCCGCGCTGAACCACCGCGGCCGCAATACCATTTTGTGCGGGCCGCGGTGGTGAGGTTCAGAGAGCTAAGTTTAGGGGCTTTAAACTTGTGCGGACCGCGGTCATTTCTGTGCGGTCCTGGCTTCAGTGCGGCCGCACTGCCATTTTGTGCGGTCCGCACTGGCCTGTTCCAGCAACTATTTCTGCAACTGCTGAGCTTCTGTTCTGCAATTCATTCTGCATCTGTTTCACTGCCTGTGCTTCAATTAACAAAGCTAGATGTGTGTGTTTGCAGACAATGGTTAGACAACAAGGAGGCAAAGGAACAACACAACCCGGGAGAGGTGGTTCCTCCCGAGGGGGCAAAGGAAAGAGAGGTAAAACTCACTCCCCAAGCTCAGGAAAACATCAAAAAGTCTCGGAAGTTGATAAAAGCTGCAGATAAAGTTGCTTCCCATTCTTTCGGGAGAGAGTATGTGCCATCCCAGGACATCTCCTTAGACTCAGTCCCAACTCACATCACCACCCACATTCAACTGACTGATACCCCTCCAGCATCCCCACTATCAAGAGGCTGGTAAATGTAGTTTCTGATTCATCTGAGGGGTCGGAAGCAGGTAGTGGAGACGACTCCACCTCCCCCACAGCTTCATTATCTGGGGAGAGTGCAGGCGGAAATGAGGAGGAGGTACAGGGTGCTGAAGGTGTTGAGCCTCAAGTCAGAGGCGTTACTAGAACTAGAAAACCTGAGGAGTGGGAGGATAGATTTGTAAGCCAAGTTGCATACATAAGTTTAGGGAGTGGTGGCCGGTGAGGCATTTGATACCGGAGAGGAGCTTTATTGACAAAGATCTACTTCCCCACAACCCGCACGTGCAAAGGGAGTTCAGAACTAGAGTGGGCTGGGAATTTTTCATGGAAAGGTGTATTGATGCGAATGAATATATAGTCAGGGAATTCTATTGTAATGTGGCCCACATCGTCAAGGGTTCCAAAGTGACCAAGGTTCGGAAGAAAAAGGTGTTGTTCGACGGGCAGTCTTTGAATGAATATCTGGGCTTCAATGAAAAGGAAGAGACTCTATACTTGGCAAAGTTAGAGATGGGTGAGGGGGTTCGTCCATGGTTAGCACAGTACTTGGCAATCCCAGGTACCGTTCCTGAGTGGTTGACTGCGGGGGTAAAAATTCTGAGGGGGACTCTGAACTTTGAAGCTAAGGGTTGGGAAACCTTCGTGTGCAGCAGGTTGGACCCTACCACACATGACCAGACTCTTCCTATCCATTGGGCTGTGTTGGTTGCATCTATCATGGTGGGATACTCCATCAATGTGAGGAATGTGATGTCCCGAATCATCTCTCTTGTGGGTGCGGAAGCTAACCGGAACTACCCTTTCCCCAACACTCTCTCTATGTATTTCCGTGACTTGGAGGTGGAAAAGAAGTCGTATGATGTCAAGTCCAAACCGGTTGCTCCATTCTCCTGGTACAGTTTGAGGGGGCCAGACAACCCCAAGGACAAGAACTACAAGCCCCCGACTTCTACCCCAACTGGCCACTCTGAAGAGCTAGTTGAGGTAGAGGACTCCACTGAGCCTGCCTCCACAGCTGCTGTTATGCCTCCCGGACCGTCCACTACTGCAGATTTGCCTCCTGGTCCTTCCACCTCAGCTGGCCCGGAGATTCCATCTTCCCGGGCCCATCCTATCACTACTCACAGACTGCACCAGACACTTCAGAGCCTGAACTACTGGATGTATACTGCTTCATCCAAGTTGTCCACTTTGACCTCCACCATTACAGCTCAGTCGGCTCCTCCGCCAGTTCAGGTCCCACAGTCTATAGAGGATGCTTTGAAGAAGTTGCTTGATAACCAGGAGAAGATCCTCAGCACCCAGGCCGAGTTGGTGAAGGTAGTGGCTTCACATGGCAAGGCTCTCAAAGATCTTGCCAAGGAGCACAAGAAGCTGTGCAAGACACGGGCTTCCAGGGATTCTGTGAAGGAGCTCAGGGCGGACGTAGAGAGAATGAAGGCAGACCAGCTGCCTTTAGATTTATTATTTGAGGACCCAGCTTCAGCAGCAGTCCCAGCAGCAACCACAGTTCCGGAGCAGTCACAGAGGCCTCTTAAGAGGAAGATGACTATCCTGAGAGCAGATGATGCCATTATCCTGTTGGCAGACCCTCCGGAGGCTTCCTCCAGTCAGCCACAGGATGTACCAGATCCACAGCCAGTCCAGGTCCAGTCCCAGGTTCCAGCAGTTGAGCAGCAGGAGACCAGGAACCAGTCTGAGGTTCCCAAGCATACCGAGGACCACTCATGTTCCTATGCTAACAGACGAGGCTTAGGGAGTCTTCATATCCTTTCACTACTTTTTGGTGCTTATTTTTGCTTTAGTTGGCATTGGGAACAATGCCAGCTTTTATTTGAGGGGGTGTGCCCTATTTATCCTTGGATGACTGTATATATATATATATATTGACTTAGTTTATGCTTTCTTTGATTTTCACTTGGTCTGTATATAATCTTGCATTTAGTTACTTTTATCGTACTTTTTATCTTCTTTTTGAGTCTGTATATAATTATTGTATATATTACTCCCCCGTTGTATATTCATTCTATTTTCTATTTTTCGTAAAAAATTTCGTTTTTAGTTTCTTATATAGGCTCGTAGCTTTTTGTTTTGTTTTGACGCTTGTAATAAGCCTTTGGTTTTCTTAATGCCACGGTTCTTTCCAAAGGTGGAGTTTTGTGTGAACCGGGTGGCTCTTCCCAATGATAGATGGCGTGACAACCTTCTTAAGGGTTTGAATAGTTTATGGTTAAGAGTACCTCCAGCAAAGCTTCACTTGGGCCTAGCATATTTGCCTTTGATCCCATGGTCAAAGACAAAATGTTGTGTTTAGGATGGTGAAAGTTTTGTCCTTGAGACTCTTGCGTTGACCAAACAATCATCATGTGGTTTTTCGGGACCATTGTGTGCTCAAATCATATCTAAGGTCGTTGTGGGCCCCCGACTCGATGTCTTTAGCAATCCCTTAGCTTGTGTGGTGAGAAATCAAATTGCGACTCCAAGTCCCAAGCCATTGGTCTAGAACTTGCCCTGAATGTTTGTTGAGGTGAAATCCTAAGTGAAATTTGACTTAAGAAGTGATTATAGGCCCTCCTTGATCCAAATGCTAGTTGAACAAATTCCATAGCCTACCAATGATATGATCCTTAGTTAACCCTTTTGAGCCTTAGACCTTTCTTTCAAGAACCATGTTACAAGCCTACACCCGTTCTAAAAGATACCCTCTCTTGGCGCCCGATCTTTCCTTGAGCAGATGGCAAAAGAATAAGTTTGGGGGAGAGACGAGGATGACAACAAAGTGGTGTGAGGCACAAAAATGAAGAAATGGAAAGGCAATGAAAAAGAAAGAAAAGCAAAAAGATAAAAAGAATGCTCAAAGTGAGAAAGAATAAAAAGGGATTCAAGAAAAGCAGTGAAAAAGAAAGAAAGGTGTGGAAAGTTGAAAAAAGGAGAAAAAGGTTGAAATGCATAAGAAAGAGTGGCATGAGTCTCTCTAACCCCTTGGAAAGAGGTGAAATGACTCAAAGAGTCAAGTGAATTGTGCCAAATGAATCAAAAGAAGTGCTTAAGGGAAGATGGAACCCACTTAGACAAAAACATTTCCTACCCTAAACCAAAAGCCTTCATAATGACTCCACAAAAGCCCTATATGATCTTGAGTTGAATGAAGCTTACATTAGTGGATACTTACATAAGGGGAAAGCATATGGTACTTAGAGCTGGACTTGTGACCTTTTCTTGAGAGAGATGAGTGAATTCCTATTAACCTCGATTTGTGTGTCAATACTCTAAAAAGGTGAGGTTTGCCTAGGGATAGTTGAGGATGTGTGAGTTTGGGTTCCACAATGACCAAAGTAATTGAGAGAGTTCTTTGATGTATTGAGTCAACTCTTGATGCTCTTGTGTCACACTTGATCCATGGTTTTTCAAAGGTTAAAAGTTGTTAATGATTCATTCGTATTGAGGGCAATTGTTAGTCCCAATTGATGCTTGTTGAGGATACTTTAGGACAGCTGAAAATACTTAGATTTTCCCTTAAGGGGTGGGTCTTATTTTGTTTGCTTGAGGACAAGCAAAAGCTTAAGTTTGGGGGAGTTGATAACTAGGGATTTTGCCATGTTTTATACTCCTTCTTGCTTACACTTTGGTTATAAATTGTTACAAAAT
>NW_017686296.1:4393-6376 GCF_001879085.1 Nicotiana attenuata | reverse complement strand
CGCTCGCGAATCATGCGGTCAAATATAAATTTAAGGAAATACCCCGCTCGCGAATCATACCTGCGATGCGGCCAAATATAAGTTTAACATTTAAATCATATCTCTTTCTTGATTCTTTTTAAAATAATGGAAATTCAACTTGAAACTTTTTAAGGAAATTACCCGCTTGCGAAACATACGTGCGACGCGGTTACACATAGATTTCTTAAGCTATTATAATATTCCTCGATTCTTTTCGAAATCTCGAAGTTCAAATGAAATCTTTTAAATCTGAAATTCTTCAAACAACTCTTTCAAGGAAATTATTACTCAACCTCAATCTTGTTTCTCCTCAGGCAACCCACAAACATAAATTGACAATGATATTAACAAGGCATAATGTAGACCTAGACTACCCGGACATAGGAATAACTAGTAGATACGTATGGACTCTCGTCACCTCGTGCGTACGTAGTCCCTCGCAATTAAAAGCCAATAGCCATTCATGAAGCTAGTCGGGAACGTGTTTGGTTGAGATCAATGACTCAGCATATTCAGGAAATGTGTGGTTTTTCTATGAAAAATGATAATCCAACTACACTATATGAAGCCAATGTTGCTTGTATTGCTCATTTGAAAGGAGGATACATCAAAGGAGACAGAACAAAGCACATTTCACCAAAGTTATTTTTCACGCATGATCTTCAATAAAATTGTGAAATTAATGTTCAACAGATTCGTTCATGTGAAAATTTGGCTGATCTGACACTAAGGCATTACCAACCTCAACATTTGAGAAGTTGAGACAGAAGATTGGAATGCGGCGTTTTCAAGAAATAAAGTAATATTTTCATGAGGGGGAGTAAGGTATGCGTTGTACTCTTTTCCCTTAGCCTAGGTTTTGTCCCAATGGGTTTTCCTGGTAAGGTTTTTAACGAGGCAGCAAATAAAGAGTATTACAGATATGTATACTCTTTTTCCTTCACTAAGATTTTTTCCCACAGGGTTTTTCTTAGTAAGGTCTTAACGAGGCATATTATCTATTTTTGGATATCCAAGGGGAAGTGTTGTAAAACCTTTAGTAAATTTATATGTCTACTACTCCCACTAATTTCACCATGATGTAAATAACCTCTCACTACTCATCACTATTATGATTATAACTCCCACACCTCCATAACCCCTCCCCATAATCATTTCCCATGATCTCAATTGTTAATGTCAAGTTAAAGATAATCATTTTGTAACCTTCTATGTAATAGTATAAATAGAGGCATAAAATGTGAGACGGGACACACTTGAACACTTGATGAAATAAGAAAGTTATCCCTCATTTTCTTATTCTATTACTTATCTTTTTGTTTTATCTTGTTACTTTGAGCTACATTTCTAAATATAAAGGTAGAACCCATAAAACTTAAATCCTAGATTCGCCTATGTTCCCAGCACTGAAACGTACTGAAGAATGTGGTATTGAACTAGCACAATTGAGAAGCCAGTGACTTTGCTTGAAATGCATCTAATCAGCATCAAGGATCGAATTACAACTTTTTATTTACTCTTTTATTTTTCTACATACCTATTAATTATATTGTTACTTATCCATAATGGAGCAATACACTTTCTCTATAAAGTTTGTGTTAGTGATATGGAGATGTTTTATTATTGCTCAACTTTTTAGGCCTTACTTATTAATAGCTCTCATTTGGAATTCATTGTCCCTGTCACGACCCAAACCCCGCACTGGTCGTGAAGGCGCCTCTCGTGAAGACGAGGCCAGCCAACTATCCTAACTCGTCTTTTCAAAAATAGTTAAACATAAATAAACAGCTTAAATATGACTTAATAGTATTAATTAGCGAAAATACAACCCAACACAGCCCTAATCGGGGTGTCACAAGTCACGAGCATCTATAGGAATGTAATTACATTTACAAGTCTAGAAATACATTGAACAGGAATAATGAATAACATAGAAAGAAACGGTGCTGCGAACGCTGGCAG
>NW_017686296.1:0-1915 GCF_001879085.1 Nicotiana attenuata | reverse complement strand
CAAATTCATTCCAAATTTTCCTGAAAACCAAAACCAACGATCTACATTAGTCATAATACATAACACGGGGCAAGTCATGCTCGAGAACTGGCGATCGAAGTGCAAAAGCTCAAAACGACCGGTCGGGTCGTTACATCCTCCCCCACTTAAACACACGTTCGTCCTCGAACGTACCATGAGTTGTTCTAGAAGCCAACCAGTAACTGAATAACTTTACCATGCATATACCCGGGAGTGATCCCACGTCACCCTATCTCATATAGGTTCGATAACACATTTTAACTGAAATCACACAATCCAGCCTAGCCCATAAATCATAGAACCACATTGCGCTTTCCGAAATCATACACAAGATCACAACCTCACATCTATATTCAGAATAAGCTCGAACCAGCTGTAGTAACCCATACCTGTAACCTCAGGTGCAATTACATGATATACCACATAACTCAAACACTCGAAACGATAACTTCTATCCACAGCAGCTGCCCACAACAACCCAATACCGATAGAAAACCTCTTAGCAACTAAGTCCCATTCCAACACTTTCATATACTGCCAACGATGAATGAAACATGCAATAAACCATAACCATTTCTCAGATCAACCATTCATGAAGCCATTTCTCCTCTGACAATTACCATAGCAATTTTCGAGCCGAACCTCGATATTATCCTTCCAACAAGCTGAAATCAAATTCGTTCGTATTCATTAATGACCCCAACGATCACCTCGAATCCAACACACCACTCTGGTGACATGATACATCAATGCAGGCCTAAGCCACAACTCGCATAATTCGTGCACCGCTAAGAAACGGTCTGAACATACTCAAATCATGAAAATGACCCAAACGAAAGAGCTGTACCTCAAGCTCACCAGTATCATCACATCACACGACTAAAAACCCGTCTCACATCATAGAAATAGAACACACGAATTTGACCCGCAAGGTCATATTTCCACACAGATTTGCTACAACGCGCGATCCTATCAAAATACTGCTCCACCTGAAACACCTCAAGTCACTATGCTCGAAATCCATAACCATGCCCAATTGATGTCTGGAGCCAAAGCAAATCATTACACCCACGGTGCAAAAAATAACATATGCCACGCAACCCGATAGGACACAACCGATACGCCGATCACTAAACATCGCTCAATTACTCTTCCCGCTCGAATTCCACTAAGAGACCCCAATTGAACCGCACCATATGTGCCAATAACCAACAAATCCTAGCATCTCACAACACAGAAAGGTAATTCATAGATCCCCCCAGATCACTGATAAGCTCAACAACGGTCGAATCAATACCTCCCTCAACAATGCCATTCGGAGCCAACCAAGCCGACTCAAGATAGAACACTCACTCACAAGACCCCAAATAAGAAAGGCAATCCTTCTCAGTCGTCTGCTAGGTCTTCGAAATATAAAAATCCTCAATAGGACATAATCCGGCGAACATCGCCACTCAATCCGTGGCATTTCCCGACATAGCCATCCGTGCCATCTTATCGCAATAGTCCAGAATAACACAACACGGAACAACCAGTCCACACCCCAATATCATATCCATAACCTAACATACCAAGCAAAGAAAGATCCACTCGGGCCTCCAAATCTCGGTAGTCACTAAACAGTGCTGATACACACGATCTACAATCACAACACAGCCTGAATATGAGAACTTCCGTCTCCACGTCCATACGGCACATGAATCACCATATCCTATCCCATTTTCGCCGTCTGAATATATGTCACGCCTCTAATACCCAATCATTCCACGTTAGATACTCTCAAATTTCCTTGTGCCCCCACACAAACCTGAATATCACCAGTCGATCTAAAAGAAGGTGCCGCAATACTACCAAAGTGCTATCAACTTAATCACATTACCCCTTTTCTGAAACC
>NW_017686295.1:5730-6376 GCF_001879085.1 Nicotiana attenuata | reverse complement strand
ATGTTTTTATATAATTGAGTCGTTGGATTTCTCTACTTGTTCAACTACGTGTTTATTGTTGTTGATTGAATGGCCATCGATTGACTGTGCCTATTTATTATGTGTTGCTTGAGAAAGGATACATATTTAGGTAGGTGGTTGTTGAACAACGTCACTCCTAACGTATGTGAGAAATCAATACAGCGGGTTTAAAGGTAGGTTTAGAAATAACAAAGCCTTGACGTGGTCATAATGAGCGGTTAGATAAAGCCAACAAGTGTAGTTCGAAAGAATATGTCTAGTAAATTGTTGTAGTTGCTCGAGAGAGAATTACGGCATCTAAAGTGCTCACGATCAGTAGAGAATATATTGGCAAAATTGTAGGGAACGATAGCTAGAAGGATTCCGACAATTGGGGAAAGTCATAACTCTAGACCTCCTTAATTTAGTCTCCAACCCTTTGTCTCGTTAGTTGATAATCTTACCGCTTTGTAGTATTTGCTAGTTAATTAGTTAGAAATATAAATACTCAATCTTATAATTTAGTAAAATTAGTTCAATCTTGTCTTCTTAGTGATATTAAAGTAGATACAACTAATAAGCCTTAGTTCTCTGTGGGATTCGACTCCGGACTTTTAGTACCGGACTATACTTGTCAGCGACCGCT
>NW_017686295.1:0-735 GCF_001879085.1 Nicotiana attenuata | reverse complement strand
AACCAGATCAGTTATTAAGAGAGCTGACCTGTAGAAGGGATAGGTCTCGCAATATCTCAATGTTGTCAGGATCAATCCTGAGGGCATTTCGATAGCACTTAATTGCTTCTCGGTACTCTCTATCAGACCGGTATAGTAGACCATAAACATGCCAGCAAACATGGCTCTTAAGGTCATTCTGCAAAGATAGAAGGGCAATTAATTCCAAAACATCACAAACTAGAATCCAACTTAAAGGACTAGGAGTTTTGTTCTGAAAATTCAAAATAATCTAGTCGCATTATTCGATGATAATTCAATATTATGGAGTAGAAATGATCACAAGTGACTTACCTCAAGATTTCCCATGATTTCTTGCTCAAAAATCGCCCCAAGCCGTGTTCTTTCACAAAAAAAAAGGTCAAAATGAGCAGAAAAACGCAACAGCTTTAATAAACCTATTCTGGTCGCTAAAAGACCCATTCCCGTCGCTAAAAGTGACAAATCTGGTCGCTAAAGTTCATCTAAAACAATTAACTCATGATTCGCGTCAAAAACTCAATCGCGACTTGATGGAATTAGACCAAACTTTCTAGATCACTCCTATAAATCATTTATTAAAATTCCGGAGGTCTCAAAATCAAATTTCGATCTCTAGAACTAAAAATGGACCTTTGGATCATTACATGCTTATAATCAAAACGCCAAAATCTTCCAAAAACACTTCCAAACCATATCCGAGCCTTATGGGACCCC
>NW_017686294.1:5427-6376 GCF_001879085.1 Nicotiana attenuata | reverse complement strand
TATTGCTGCTGCTACTGCTAACTGCTTACTGAACCCTTATTACACCATGTCAAAAATAAAAGAGCTAGACTAGACTATGCTCTATGCATTACAAAAATCCTATCTATATCTTCAAACTTGCTCTTGTGGTTTTTGTTGCCTTGTTGACTTGTATTCTCCCGGTGAAATCCCTTTGTTGCCGACTTGAATTGTAATCTGAAATGTTTTCCCTTTCTTCAGGTGGATGCCTGACTGCCAAAACTTGAACTACATTCTGAGATGCTTTCCTTTTCTCCAGGTGGATGCCTGATTGCTGAACTCGAATTGTACTTTGAGATGTTGTCTCTTTCTCCAGGTGGGCACCTGACTGTTGAACTTGAATTGTATTCCCTTGCTCTCCAGGCGGGCTCCTGACTGCTAAACTCAAATTATATTCCCATGCTTTCCAGGCGGGCTCCTGACTGCTAAATCGAATTGTGTTCCCTTGCTCTCCAGGCGGGCTCCTGATTGCTGAACTTGAAATGTATTCCCATGCTCTCCAGGCGGGCTCCTGACTGCTGAACTTGAAATGCATTCCCATGTTCTCCAGGCGGGCTCCTGATTGCTGAACATGAAATGTATTCCCATGCTCTCCAGGCGGGCTCCTGATTGCTGAACTTGAAATGTATTCCCATGCTCTCCAGGTGGGCTCCTGATTGCTGAACTTGAAATGTATTCCCATGTTCTCCAGGCGGGCTCCTGATTGCTGAACTTGAAATGTATTCCCATGTTCTCCAGGTGGGCGCCTGAGTGCTGAACTTGAATTACTTCTCTCTGTTCTCCAAGTAGGTACCTGATTTCAACAAAATAGACCAAACAAGAAAAAATTTCTAGCCCCAGTTTGTAGACTGGGCACATAGGTGACTGTTAAACTGAATTTTTCTACCACTATTACTAAGAATTTGAAAGCTAGGTCCTATTATCCAGGGGG
>NW_017686294.1:0-840 GCF_001879085.1 Nicotiana attenuata | reverse complement strand
ATCATCACACTCAATTTCTTGTATTATTATTTCAGAATTAGATTGGCTTTTAAGACTGGGCCGGAGATTCCTCATGCATGTCATGTCACTGAAACCAGCATAAAAAGGACTGTACAAGAAAGAAAAGAAAAACAAAAATAAAAACTATCAGGAATGAAAAAGAAGGGAAATTGCATTTCATTGAAATTTAAAGATAACAAGGTTTAACACATTCAAACGGACGGAACATAGAATCTGAATTACAACCCTGGAATAATCCAGATTAAAACTGAAAGAAAAATCAAAGCCGACTACCAAGACTCACTCCGAGTAGGAAGAGGAGTAGCTTCCCAATTGTTGATCTTTGCACTGGGCCCCATAAATTGCACATCCGCCTTGCTCGATCCCTCTCCAGCTTCCACCATATTCACCTCATCGAATAACTTTTCAAACCTTTCAAGCAACTCCTTATCAGGACCAACCACAGAACCGGGAACTGTTGTTACTAGGCGTTTCTTGGTACCAGGCCTGACAAAGGATCGGGAGAGACGTGGGACAGGCTTTGGAAGAACTCATGCCCTCTGTTTCAACTTTCTATCTTGCCTTATGTCTGCCGCTGTAGGCTTGAACCCCAAACCAAAGGTATCCAAGTTTTTGGGAAGAGACACCGGTTGTACGATACCTTGCAGAAACGCACCCAAACCCTTGCCAGGTACAAAACCATTCTTCAACATTTCGGAGGCTACCATGACTGATGCGGCTGCTACTTTCGGAACTGGAACACACTACCCTTCAGGGGATTTTCTCGACTGACACTGTGTCAAAAACCTGATAGACCTACGGCCCCTTGTCGTCTTCAAC
>NW_017686293.1:0-6376 GCF_001879085.1 Nicotiana attenuata | reverse complement strand
AAATGATAATTTGGGAATAATTTTGGATTTTTGTGGTATTAAAACAGGCAATAAATTGGTTTAAAAATCATGAAAAATACCAAAACTCATGGGTGTGCTTATATATGCACACATATGCTATTTTGGAAGTATTTTGGGTACAAAAATACATAGGGAAAAATTGGGTATCAACAGCTGCCCCTCTTTACCCGGGAAGGATGAAAGAGTTGTCAGGTAAAGATATGATGGCCAATTTTGACCGGAAGCGGCGATTTGAAAAGAATTTTACCGAGCTCTGGTTTCTGAGCTGCCTGCATATCCCTGGTTTTATAGGAATCAGGCCATATGTAGTTCAGGAACCATTGACAGAACATGCCGATGGCGATTCGAAAGAGACGGGCACGATATTTAGGGGGCAAGAGGTATTCGAAACTTGATCGGTGGTGGGGACTGGAGCGGGATCGCTCCTGCTGAGACGGTCACGCTAGGCGGTGTACCTGCAAGTAAGCAATACGGGCGTATATTGTGCATAAACTTAAACATGATGCAAGTTCCCGTTGGACCATGAATGCTGTCCTCGGACGGTTAGGATGACGTCCTCGGACCATGATGTCCTGGGCCATGAAGCGCCGAATTAAAGGATTCGCAGGCTATGAAATGATGTTCTCGGGCTATGATGATGGTGCCTCCGAACCATGATGCCTTTGAATGATGATGTGCGGGATATAAAGTGGGGTCCTCGGGCCATGGCATGGTATTCTCGGGCTATGAGGATGATGCCTCCGAATGATGACGCCTTTGGATAGTTTGGCGATATTTCAGCCCATGAGATGCAAGATTTGGCGGTATTTCAGCCGATGCAAAAGCGTAAATGGCGATATTTCAGCCGACAGAAATTTAAATAAACAGGCGATGTTCCAGCCGATGGAGAATTTAAATAATAGTTTGGCGATATTTCAGCCGATACAAAAGTGTAAATGGTGATATTTCAACCGATAGTGAATTTAAATAACGTTTGGCGATATTTCAGCCGATACAAAAAATGTAAATGGCGATATTTCAGCCGATACAAAAATGTAAATGGCGATATTTCAGCCGATTGCAGGATTTAAATAACGTTTGGCGATATTTCAGCCGATACAAAAAATGTAAATGGCGATATTTCAGCCGATACAAAAAATGTAAATGGCGATATTTCAGCCGATTGCAGGACGTAAGTAAAAGTGGCGATATTTTAGCCATGCAAGAAAGATAAGGTGGCGATATTTCAGCCATGCAAGTGGAGGTAGAGCTCGGAAGGCAGAAAGATAGCCGTATGCAGATAATGCTGGATGGAGACAACGCTTGGTTTCGGGAGGCAGAAAGGTAGCCTTATGCAATGCAGGAAATGCAGATGGAGACAACGCTTAGTCTCGGAATGCAGAAAGGTATGCAGGAAATGCAGATGGAGACAACGCTTAGTCTCGGAAGGCAGAAAGATAGCCTTATGCAATGCAGGAAATGCAGATGGAGACAACGCTTAGTCTCGGAAGGCAGAAAGGTAGCCTTATGCAATGCAGGAAATGCAGATGGAGACAACGCTTAGTCTCGGAAGGCAGAAAAGTAGCCTTATGCAATGCAAGAATTAAAAGGGCGAATAGTAATGAAATCTCTTAGCTGGTAGATGATAGCTGATAGCTGATTGCATCATTGTGGCTGCTGGGGATGTTGTGTACGGATAGCAATTGTAAATAGGTGATGATTCTGAGAAGTTGCATTCTTGAGAAAGTATGAGTGCGTAAATATATCTAATGACATTGCGAATTGAGTGCCTGCATTCAAAGAAAAATCGTGAGTTTCGTAACCGGGGAAGGTTAGTTCGTCTTCCCGTGGCCTTTGCTCGTCCTACTTGACGTTGGGTAGCGTCGCTAAACAGCAGCTGTCGTAGTTATGCATGATTTAACAAATATGGTGTAAGTAGAAAATGGTTTTGTTTAAATGAACCAACGACTGCGACGTGGTTCAAAGCATTGCAACCTTTCTTGTTCCGCAATTTTGAGGGTCCTCCTCAAAATTCTGCCCCAGTTTACTGGGCTGGCACTTCTGACGGCTGCGCTGAACGGATGAAAAAATCAACTTCGGAATTTTGAGGGTCCTCCTCAAAATTCTGCCCCAGTACCAATAATAGGGGGACATGAAATTTTTATTAAATTGTGACCGAACCCATAGGGCTGCCTACGTATCCCCTCTTAAACGGGAATCAGGTCAGGCGTAGTTCAAAATACATCATAAAGGAAATCGTAAGTGGTTACACATAGTATCGTTTCACTGCGTCTGAATTGATTGGCTTCGGCCAGACTTCTCCGTCCATTTCTACAAGGATAAGGGCTCCTCCAGTTAGAACCCGTGAACCATGTACGGACCTTGCCAGTTGGGAGAGAATTTTCCCCTGGCTTCATCTTGATGCGGGAATATCTTCTTCAACACCAGCTGCCCCGGTGTAAACTTCCTTGGCTTGACTCTTTTGTTGAAGGCTCTGGACATTCTGTTCTGATACAACTGACCGTGGCAAACTGCATTCATGCTTTTCCCATCTATAAGGGCTAACTGCTCGTAGCGACCTTTTACCCATTCTGCGTTGTCCAACTCTGCTTCTTGTATGANCGCCTGCATCCAAAGAAAATTGTGAGTTTTATCAAGGAGGAAAGGTTAGTTCGTTTTCCCTTGGCTTCCGGCATTACGCATCGTTGGGGTAGCGTCGCTAAACAGTAGCAATTCGAACAATAATTATGCATGATTTAGTAAATATAACATAAGTAGAAAACGGTTTTGTTTAGATGAACCAACGACTGCAATGTGGTTCAAAACATTGCAACCTTTCTTGCTCCGAAATTTTGAGGGTCCTCCTCAAAATTCTGCCCAGTTTACTAGGTTGGCACTTCTGACGGCTGCGCTGAATGACTGAAGGATCAACTTCAGAATTTTGAGGATCCTCCTCAAAATTCTGCCCCAGTTTACTGAGGTGGCATCCCTGGCAATGAGTGGTTGAAGACTAACTTCGGAATTTTGAGGGCCCTCCTCAAAATTCTGCCCCAGTTCCAATAGTAGGGGAAAATGAAATTTTTATTAAATTATGACCGAACCCATAGGGCTGCCTACGTATCCCCTCTTAAACGGGAATCAGGTCAGGCGTAGTTCAAATGTTCATGTCAATGGCCATCTTGAGTCCTAGGATGCAAGCTTCGTATTCGGCCATATTATTTGTGCAAGGGAACCTGAGTTTGGCGGATATCGGGTAATGCTGGCCGATTTCTGATACTAGGACTGCCCCTATGCCAACTCCTTTAAAATTGGCGGCCCCGTCGGAAAACAACCTCCAACCCTCGTAGGATTCTGCAATATCTTCTCCTACAAAGGACACTTCTTCATTAGGAAAATACATTTTCAGGGGTTCGTATTCTCCGCCGATAGGGTTCTCGGCGAGGTGATCTGCTATGGCCTGGCCCTTAGCTGCTTTCTGAGTCACGTAAACAATGTCGAACTCACTCAACAAGATTTGCCACTTGGCGAGCTTGCCAGTGGGCATGGGTTTCTGAAAGATATACTTCAACGGGTCTATCCTGGATATGAGGTAGGTAGTGTAGGCACAGAAATAATGCCTCAATTTCTGAGCTACCCAAGTTAGAGCACAATAAGTGCGTTCTAATAAGGAATACCGGGCCTCGTACGGGGTAAACTTCTTACTGAGATAGTAGATGGCCTGCTCCTTTCTTCCCGTTTCATCATGTTGCCCTAGAACATAACCGAACGCTTCATCCAAAACTGCAAGATAAAGCAATAGGGGCCTTCTTGGCTCAGGCGGAACCAAGAATGGTGGCGTTGACAAGTATTCCTTAATTCTGTCGAAGGCTTTCTGACAACCGTCGATCCATCTAGTAGCAGCGTCTTTCTTTAGCAATTTAAAAATGGGTTCACAAATGATTGTGGGCTGGGCTATGAACCGGCTGATATAGTTGAGTCTTCCCAAGAAACTCATCACGTCCTTCTTGTTCTTTAGCGGTGGCAATTCTTGGATGGCTTTGATCTTTGATGGGTCCAATTCTATTCCTCGACGGCTTATGATGAAACCCAGCAGTTTTCCGGCAGGAACCCCGAATGCACATTTGGCAGGATTCAATTTCAGATTGTACCTTCTCAGTCTGTTGAAGAACTTTCTCAGATCTTCCATATGATCAGCGGCTTTCTTGGATTTGACGATGACGTCGTCCACATATACTTCGATCTCCTTGTGTATCATGTCGTGAAAGATAGTAGTCATGGCTCTCATGTAGGTGGCGCCAGCATTCTTCAACCCAAATGGCATCATTTTGTAGCAATACATTCCCCACGACGTGATGAAAGTCGTTTTCTCTACATTCTCCTCATCCATCCATATCTGATGATACCCGGCGAAATAATCAACAAAAGACTGCAACTCATGCTTGGCACAGTTGTCGATGAGAATGTGTATGTTTGGCAATGGGAAGTCGTCTTTGGGACTGGCCCGGTTGAGATCCTGGTAGTCGACACAGATTCTGACCTTCCCGTCCTTCTTTGATACTGGCACGATGTTGGCTAACCATGTCGGATATTCCACTACCCTGAGAACCTTGGCTTTGACTTGCTTAGTGACCTCTTCATTGATTTTCAAACTCATGTCGGGTTTGAATTTCCTGAGCTTCTACTTTACTGGCGGACAAGTCGGGTCTGTTGGCAGTTTATGAGCTACAATGGATGTGCTGAGGCCAGTCGTATCATCATACGACCAGGCAAATACGTCCTCATACCCTTTCAAAAATTCCATATATTCTTCCTTTTCTGATGGTGACAGGTGAACACTGATGCGAGTTTCTTTGACGTTCTCTGTATCTCCCAAATTAATGACCTCAGTTTCTTCCAGGTTGGACTTAGGTCTGTTCTTAAAATTCTCAACCTCTCTAACGACCTCTTCAGGTATTTCATCTTCTTCTGAACCTATGTCCTTTTGTTGCGTTGTTTCGTTGCAAGTCACAGTCGTTGGTTCATCGTCATGATAAGTAATAGTAATGTTGTATAAAATAGAGTAAATGATGGAGAAAATAATAAGCGAGATATATATGATAAAATGAAATGCTTTGATTGAATCTATAATTGTTTGAAACATCGGAGCTCTTTTTCGAAATAAAAGACGATGCGGAAAGAAAATCAACTAGTAGAGTGAGCTAAAAATGAAATGCATGGTGCTTTTGTTTAGCCTTGCTATCCCGAAGACTTCCGGGCCTTGACGGTCCTAATTGACCAATTGCTGAGGCGATCTCCTTTGCTTGCGGCTTGTATGGAAGGGCCTTCCTCCCCCTCCTCCTCAAAAAGAACACAACAGTCCATATCATCATCCTCTAGGAACAAATTCTTCATGGCCGCCAATGTTTCATCTTCTTCGGACCCATATATAGTATCTGCTGGCTGGAAGGTTTGATCCAGGCTAGGTATCGGAAACTCCAATGGATAGTAGGGGCCGCGCCATGGTGGCGACCAGTTCTGGAATTCTTCCCAAGTATAGCCGTACCCTAAGCCAAAAGTAGTGCCATGCTTTTTCAGTGTGATGGGCTCAGTGATCCCCTGGAGATTCTTGCCGAGTCCCTTTCCAGGTTCGTACCCACACCAATTTAAGATGCTTTCAATCTTGTTGTCCCACCATTTATCTTTGTCCACAGCGTTGACCCTTTCGATGTGGTGGTATGTCTCTCCGCCTATTCTCCTTCTGCCCCCGATCATTGGGATGGTCTGGAGACTATATATGGGATTACTACCGTCGCCATGAATGATCACTTCCTGGTGATTCCATTTGAACTTTACAGCCTGATGCAGGGTCGATGCTACAGCTCCGGCAGCGTGGATCCAAGGGCGTCCTAACAGCAAGTTGTAGGATGCAGGGACGTCTATTACTTGGAAGTCGACGTCGAACCACGTTGGCCCCATTTGCAAGCACAGGCTAATTTCTCCAATAGTAGATCTCTGGGATCCATCGAAGGCTTTGACATCGATAGCCGCGTCTTTGATCTCGTGTAGGCCTTTTCCCAGAGTTCTGAGAGTTACAAGTGGGCATATGTTGAGGCTGGACCCTCCATCGATTAGGACTCTAGTGATGAAGTAATCTTCGCATTGCACGGTGATGTGCAGTGCCTTGTTGTGGCTCAAACCATCTGGTGGCAACTCGTCTTCATGGAAGGTTATTTTATGGCTTTCCAGCAGTTGCCCCACCATATTCGCCATCTCACCCCCGGTTATATTGCTGGGCACATAGGCTTCGCTCAGTATCTTCATTAGGGCATTCTTGTGAGCGTCTGAACTTTGCAGCAGGGCCAGGATAGATATCTGTGCCGGCGTTTTGTCAACTGTC
>NW_017686292.1:5070-6376 GCF_001879085.1 Nicotiana attenuata | reverse complement strand
CCGGGATTTGGAAAGAAAAAGCCCCTTGGGTTATGCCAGGGGGATCCTCGGGTTATGCCGGGATTTGGAAAGAAAAAGCTCCTTGAGTTATGCCAGGGAGATCCTTGGGTTATGCCGGGATTTGGGAAAGAAAAAGGTCCTTGGGTTATGCCAGGGGAATCCTCGGGTTATGCCGGGATTTGGAAAGAAAACGCTCCTTGGGTTATGCCAGGGAGATCCTCGGGTTATGCCGGGATTTGGGAAAGAAAAAAGCTCCGTGGGTTATGCCAGGGAGATCCTCGGGTTATGCCGGGATATTTAAGGAATGTGGTCCTATGTTACCATGATTTGTTTTTCTTTTGGGATTTTTATTTTCGTTTCTTTTCTTCTTTTTTTTTCTTCTTTTTATTTTATCTTTTATCAAAACGCATGAAAGAATTTGGGGAGGGACTTCCTTTTAGTCAAACGTAGTTCAGGGGAACAATTTTTGTTTTTGTTTTTGTTTTGTTTTGTTTTTCTTTTCTTTTCTCTTTTTTTTTTCTTTTCTTTCCTTTTCCTTTTCTTTTTCTTTTCTTTTCTTTTCTTTTCTTTTCCTTTTGTACTTCCGGGTTCCAAAGAGGGTGATCAAAGAAGCGTAACCGGCTTAAAGGGTTTACGAAGGTTTGATAGTGTTTGGGGTAGCGGGAAGGAAAACCTTCGTCATCTCAATTGCACAAAAGCCGTCACCACAGGAGGCCTAGACGTAATACCTTTTTACTGCATCTGCATTGACTGCTGCTTCGGGATCATTTCCTTCGATATCCCCCAAATACAGTGCTCCTCTTGGCAATATCTTCCGAATTATGTATGGACCCTTCCAATTAGGAGCAAATTTTCCTTTTGCTTCCTGGTGATGGGGAAGAATGCGTCTCAGCACGAGTTGTCCCACTTCGAAATTCCTGGGATGCACCTTCTTGTTATATGCGCGGGCCATTCTTTGTTGATACAACTGCTCGTGACAAACCGCGACCATCCTTTTTTCATCAATTAAGGACAACTGCTCCAACCGAGTCTTGACCCACTCACTATCCTCAATTTCTGCTTCAACAATTATCCGGAGTGAAGGGATTTCTACTTCTGCAGGTATGACAGCCTCAGTTCCGTAAACCAACAGGTATGGGGTTGCCCCTACCGATGTGCGCACCGTGGTGCGATATCCAAGTAACGCGAACGACAACTTCTCATGCCATTGCCTGGAGCTTTGAATCATCTTTCTCAAAATCTTCTTGATGTTCTTATTTGCTGCTTCGACGGCCCCATTGGCTTTGGGCCGATAAGGGGTAGAGTT
>NW_017686292.1:0-1440 GCF_001879085.1 Nicotiana attenuata | reverse complement strand
GGCCTTCCCAGAAGAAAATTGTAAGATGTATCCATGTCCAATACCTGGAAAGTCACCTCGAAATCCACCGGGCCTATGGTTAATATCAAATCAATTTCACCGATGGTATCCCTCTTAATGCCATCAAAAGCTCTCACACAAATGTTATTAGGTCGAATCCTTCCCGTCCCGATTTCCATTCTTTGCAATGTGGAGAGTGGGCAGATGTCAACCCCCGAGCCTCCCTCCACCATGACTCGCTTGACATAATAACCTTCACACTTGACAGTCAGATGCAAGGCTTTGTTGTGAGCTGCGCCTTCCGGAGGCAAGTCATTTTTACTAAAAGAGAGTTGATTGACGGCGAAGAACCTTTCTGCCATCCTTTTGAGCTGTTCGACTGAAGTTTCAATTGGCACATACGCCTCATTTAGAGTTTTCATTAAGATCTTCTGATGTTCGGAGGATTTCGTCACCAATGATAGCAGGGACACTTATTCAGGATATTTCCTCAATTGATCCACTGTTTCATAATCAGGCATCTTCATTTTCTGGAAGAAGGCTTCTGCTTCCTCAGCACTCACTGGCTTCTTGGATGGAAAGCGCTTTCGTGTGGCATTGTTTACCTCCTGTACATTTGAATATTTCTCAACACAGGTTTTCCCTAGAAGTTCTCCCGAAATTTCTTTGCCCTTGTATGTAACCACTGTTTGCTGATAGTTCCATGGCACCGCAGAGGGGTCTGTCATTGGCTTCTGAGGTACGCGTCCAATAACCACTGGCTCATTCAGCCGAGGCGGCATAATTGTCCCCCGTACCACATAAGCTCCTTTTGGTACATACATTTGCGTTCCCCTTTTTACTTCAAACTTCCTTGGAGCACTAAGGTTGACTTGTAGTGGTTCTGGTGAGGAGGCTGGCTTCTTTGGAATGGAGGTTGATTTCTGTTAACTTGTGGTTGCGGCCGGCCGAAAGGTTGAGCATTCATGACCGCATAAGGTGGGGGAGCATAAGCCATATCAGCATGAGGATAGTAGTGTTGAGGGGTTCTTTCAAAGAACACAGGTCTAGGAGCCCGATATCTTCTTCCCCCCGATGTTGCCATAACTGTTTCCTCTTTCTTTTTACCTTTGGCCATTCCTCCAGACCCGCCTTGGATGGCTTGGGAGGTTGCTCTGATAGCCGATTGACTCAAAATCCTGCCAGTTTTCAAACCGTTTTCTACCATTTCACCAATTTTAATCGCCTCTGCAAAAGGCTTTCCCATGGCCGACATCATGTTTTGGAAGTAATCTGCTTCCTGGGCCTGGAGGAAAACAGTGACCATTTCTACTTCATCCATGGGAGGTTTCACCCTCGATTCCTGTTCGCGCCACTTAATAGCATATTCTCTAAAACTTTCCGAGGGCTTTTTCTTCAAATTGGCCAAGGAGTTCCTGTCTGGCGCGATTTCGATGTTGT
>NW_017686291.1:3701-6377 GCF_001879085.1 Nicotiana attenuata | reverse complement strand
AAGAAGACCCGAAATTTTGTGAACAATGCGGGGTCGAATTTGTTGATTCTCGGATACGAAGGTATCAAATGGGCTATATCAAACTCGCATGCCCAGTAACCCATGTGTGGTATTTAAAACGTCTTCCTAGTTATATTGCGAATCTTTTAGATAAACCTCTTAAAGAATTAGAAGGCCTAGTATACTGCGATGCCGAACCACAACACGAGGTCAGAATGCCCATCCTCGAGAACATTGAGTCCATGATCCCGGAATCGACCCTGACGACGAACGAGCTCGAGGAAACATTATCAGTATAGCCAACAGAAGACCGAAATAACAGAAGGCCGAAATACCCGTAACCGGTCGGGTATTACGGCGGGAATCTCGGCACGTATCAATAAGGAACCCGCAAATCAGCAAATCAGGAGATTTTTACCTTTATAGAATTGTACCTAAAGCAAGACTCCCCTACTATATAAAGGGGGTTTGATTACTTGTAAAGCACATTGTAACAATCATTCAGAAGCAATATACTGTTATATTCTCTTTAAGTTCTTATTCAGCGGTGTCTTGACACTGATCGAAGCACATTCTGTTCAAGGGTGGCTCACCCCCAAGGCTGTAACTGTTCAATTCGTGTGGTTTGAATTTACTTTATCATACTTATTTCAATTGCAATTTATTATTGCTTTGTATCAATTTAATCCACGTATCCTTAAAACCACTTAACAAATTCAATTGTTATCCGATTTTGAGGGTAAACAGAAACATATTCAATACATTATAGTTTGCTACTCATAATCTCTAGAATACCTTGTGTGTCTTGCTAGTGAATATGGTGGAAATAATTTAGTTTCAATAGGAGTAACACAACAGGTTTGGGAATTAGGATTTTGAGTTTAAAATGCTTTATTATTTTTAAACTTAATATATAAATATATCTTTTTACATGTGAATTTATTAGGTACGGTTCGATTTTTTTTCGATTTACTTTCATAAAATAAAAAACCCACCCTAATTATTGGTACGGTAATAGATGTATATAAAACCCTACAACTTTATTAAGAAAAATAAACCTAAAAATCAGTTCGATATAGTATGGTTCGGTCGGTTTAGTCGGGTTTAAATATCCATTGACACCCTCTAACTAAGGGCGGAGATTTATCATACCACAACCCTCCGTGGTGTAGTACTTGCTCCTGTCTTACTGACGCACTTCATAAGCTTAACGCAATATCATAGTATATTACATACACATGTCAAAGACATTTTTTTAATTTCAGCATTGTAAATGGACATAAAGACCCATTACTTTTTGGCATTAGTAGAGAGTGGCATTATTATCTTCTTTCCTTTTTTGATATGTGATGATGTTTATCATCAAATATTTAAATAATGTTAGATGAATTAAAGTGAAAATTTTAAAACTCGATCGTTGGGGTTCTTTTAAGCTTGAAAACATATAAATGAGTTTTGCAATATATTGAAATTTTGGATTGATGATTGATGTTCGTTGGATGTCATTTTGTACTTATGGTTAAAATCTAAAGCTATTTGGCGAAAATTTGAGCTATTTGATGATTTTTTCGTTAATTGTACTTCGTAGGAGGCGAAACTTAATATCTTTTATGTACAGTATTATAATTAGTATATAATATCGTATATCGAGTATACAAACAATGTTACAAAAAAATATGGGATTTGCAACTGTAAACTTAAAAATATGGCTACTAGGTGCAATATATTATTTTGGGCTATACTTTTGTGCGAATCTCTTATTTTTTAAGGGGCAAGTGCACAGCTAGCCATTCACAGGGATGCTATTTAGAGAATAGCCAATACTTATTTTGTCTTAAATTTTTAAACTAAAAATGTTAACTTTAAGATAATTTAGAATATTTTTGTCCTGAAAATTAGAACGGAAAAACTGAAATTCATGACGCACTGGGTAATTCTTAAATAACACCCCTTAGAGTGGCTACCTGGTGTCATTTCTACATTTTTAAAGTGTAAAAGGTAGCACTGTATACAAAATATCGTGAAAATAGCACGAGATAGCCAGTTTTCGGACTGGTAATTGAAAAATAGCCAGCGTTTGCAAAGTTATTGAAAAATAGCCACTATTTTGCTGCAATACGGAAAGTTCCAGCATAATATACTGGAGATTGGTGCACCTGTGTATGAACTTCCAGCATATTATGCTGGAACTCCAACGCATGGAAAGTTTTAGCATAATTTACTAGAGATTGGAGCACTGTTAGAACTCCAGTATATTATGTTGGAATATTTTTCGGATTTTGAACAGTATTTTCGTTCAGATTTATCTTTACATGAAAAATGACTAAATTTCAATTACTTTTAAAAATTTGGTTATTTTTCAATTACCACTGTTCGGCTATTTTTAAATTTCACCCCAAAATATCCCGTATTAATTCGGGATCAGAAGAAAAGTGTAGGTAGATTTTACGGCTCGAACTCGTGACGACGTGAGTCAAGTGAGCTATAGACAGGGCGGCTTTTGGGTAAAGCCTCTAAAGCCCAAGCTTTAGGCCCCCAATTTTAGGGGGCCCATTTTTTACCCTGTATTTTTTTTAATTAAGTATTTTTACTCTTATTATATATTTTGGTAAAAAATAAAAAAAAAGAAGATATTTTTGTTTCTTAAAAATGGGCTCCTAACGTATAAATGCAAAA
>NW_017686291.1:0-944 GCF_001879085.1 Nicotiana attenuata | reverse complement strand
TTTTAGTTACAGTTGCAAGTTTTGGTTCAAGTTTCAATTTTCCACACAATAGATGTGTGATATGTGTGTATTTCTATTTGTTCTCTGTAATTGCGCTGAAATGGTAAATGGGATTGTTAATTTATTTGTTGGGAATTTAGTACTCTTTCCGTCCAATTTTATGTGGCTATGTTTGACAGGGCACTAAGCTTAAGAAAGAAAGGGGGATTTTGAAACTTGTGGTCTACAACAAGTTATAGATATTTGCTGAGAAGCCTAGAATTACATTTTTAGAATGTTGATGTTTTTAGTTACAATTGCTTAGTACTCTTTCCAGCCAATTTTATGTGGTAGTGTTTGACATGACACGAAGTTTAAGAAAGAAAGGTGGATTTTGAATTAAGTTATAGATATTTGCAGTAAAATGAGAAGGTTAAATTTAAATTCTTAGAATGTCAATGTTTTAGTTACAGTTGCAAGTTTTGGTTCAAGTTTCAATTTTCCACACAATAGATGTGTGATATGTGTGTATTTCTATTTGTTCTCTGTAATTGCGCTGAAATGGTAAATGGGATTGTTAATTTATTTGTTGGGAATTTAGTACTCTTTCCGTCCAATTTTATGTGGCTATGTTTGACAGGGCTCTAAGCTTAAGAAAGAAAGGTGACTTTTGAAACTTGTGGTCTACAACAAGTTATAGATATTTGCGGTAAAATGAGAAGTTTAGAATTACATTTTTAGAATGTTGATGTTTTTAGTTACAATTGCTTAGTACTCTTTCCGGCCAATTTTATGTGGTAGTGTTTGACATGACACGAAGTTTAAGAAAGAAAGGTGGATTTTGAATTAAGTTATAGATATTTGCAGTAAAATGAGAAGGTTAAATTTAAATTCTTAGAATGTCAATGTTTTTAGTTACAGTTGCAAGTTTTGGTTCAAGATTTAATTTGTCACACAGTAGACGT
>NW_017686290.1:5676-6377 GCF_001879085.1 Nicotiana attenuata | reverse complement strand
CACTTACCTCGATGTCTCGAACATAATTCACGATTCAACTATAGCTTTACCCCTTGATTCCACCACCAATTCGCTCGTATCTAGTCACAAGTTACCTGAAAAGATAACTGATAACTGATAACTGAATTAATAACTGAAAAGATAACTGATAACTGATAACTGAACTGATAACTGAAAAGATAACTGATAACTGATAACTGAACTGATAACTGAAGAGATAACTGATAACTGATAGCTGAACTGAATAAAGGAAGTAAGGATATGAATACTCCCTCTTCTGAATGATGAACAACCTGTTTATCTGAATAAGCTACGGCCTCGGGCCCAATATATATGTGCACAAGCTACGGCCTCAGGCCCAAAGTATACGTATACATAACTACGGCCTCAGGCCCAAAAATGCATAAAGCATAAACTACGGCCTCAGGCCCAAACATGCATAAAGCATAAACTACGGCCTCAGGCCCAAGTATGCATAAAGCATATAAACTACGGCCTCAGGCCCAAATACAGGTGTTCAACATTCAGGAACTGAGAATCAAACTGCAACACATGATAGTGAAATACTGAATCACATTGAGTTACATGATACTGGAATACTGGATCACACTGAGTGACATAATACTGGAATACTGAATATGACTAGACTGAGACATGTATTCTTGAACTGATTATGAACACTGAAACTTCAACTGTTTATG
>NW_017686290.1:0-1514 GCF_001879085.1 Nicotiana attenuata | reverse complement strand
AAAATACATCACCACATAGCGTCTCAATGGACAAAATCTCAACTACAAGAACAAAATAAATGCACATTGAAGAAACCAGGAATAGCAAAACCATGTACTGAAGCTACAGCAAAAGCCATTGAATAATCCTGCTATACATATCTTAAATCGTTTGGTCAATTATCTTCTAGCAATTATTAAAGTAAAAGAACAAACAAGAGTTTATATATACCAGAAAATAGTTTCAGATTTCCCATTAGCAATACCTAGGCAATCTATACAAAGTATGCATGAAGCTTACCGGAACAAGCAAACCAATACTTTAAAGAAAAGCTTTACTGCTATAATTTCTTATCAGATCTTCCGTTATTTGAACAATACTTACATTAACTACTAAATTGCTTAATTTCCAAGTTGCTCTCTTAATTGTTGCAAATTGCATTATATAACTAGTTCGATATCACAATAGAAATTACAGAAAATCACAGTTGCTAATTACACTATATAAACTGGTTAGATTAACCATTGTATTCACACAATTAAGATTTGAAAATGAGTCCAGAAAAAAGTGTTACCTGATTCATCATCATTTTGTTGAACTTCGGTACCACCAGCAGAACTATTCAAATCACAAGATTGAACATGGTTGAATTCATATCTCGACTACCGACATTCAACTAAAACATCAATATGCATCAACTGACACTTAGAAAATTTCTGAAAAATCACAAAAATAACAGTAACCTTGAAAACAGAGGAACCAATTCAAAAACAAGAGAGTAACAGAGGAGGAATCAATTTAATCAATCGACTATCAATCTAACAACAATCTAATATCAAAAACGACTTAGTAAACACAGAAAAAGCTATGCTTTCGCTAATCGCAAGTTGGATATCAAAAATAAAAAATCAAAATTGGAACCTGGTAAGCAAAAATTTCTGCCGATTAAGACCAGAAATTGAAGGAGACGAATGCTTTCTGCAATAATTCTTAAAACCTACACGAAACAGAAGTTGAAATCGTTCAGGGCGAAGATTGAAGGAGAAAATTGACAGAGAAACTGATAATAATCGAGCAGCATCAACCCAAAATTACATAAAACTCGATCGACAGAGACCTGGGATGCCGATGAGCGTGCAGGGCGAAGGTTCTTCGGCGAAGGCTTTTCAGCGAAGGTTCTTCCTATCGTTCTAATTAGAGGCGAGGTTCTGTATATTCTAATTACAGGGTTTGGTCTATCCTCTTATTTTTTTAATTGTAGGGTTTTCTAATTGGAGGGAATATAAATTATTGTCCCAAAAAATTGGAGGGAAAGATTGTACAGAGGGAAAGTTAAAATAATAAAAAATATAATTCAATTAGTAATTTTTAGTGGCAATTATTTTTTATTGTCGTTAAAAATATATTTTTTACTGGATAATGGTCATGTGCCACTAATATTTTAGCTTAAATAATTCATTAGTGGCAATTACGTAATTGCTGCTAAATAATTGCCGCCAAAGACCTTTTTTGTAGTAGTGGCCTTGCAAATCCG
>NW_017686289.1:5809-6377 GCF_001879085.1 Nicotiana attenuata | reverse complement strand
TCTAGAGCTACTAATGGAATTGTCACCAAAAGGAAGGCGATGACTTTTATTGCATAAGCATGAATGACAGAATGTAAAGGAATACGTCCCTACTACTAGCAACGAGAAGCTTAAAGGAAGAAACAAATGATTTCGTTATTCTAGGTTGAGGGTGACCAAGTCTGGCATACCATAGGTACAATGTTGGCGAGGATGTAGTGGTGAAGTGAGCAAGAGGAGAAGATGGACGATGTTGTGACTTCTTATGTTTTGATGATCTAACAAACTTACCATCCAGAACCAGATACGGAACCTGTTACACATCTACAAGACCATGAGATCACAAAGTTCCAGGTTGGGATCCAACGTGGGATATAACTAAACTCTTCAGAGAGGAAGTAACAGCTTAGGAAACATGTCCCTACCAGTTCCCGAGGAGACTGTATGAAGTCAACTCTCCAGCAGGAAAGTTACTGCCTGCACACGCTACTGCACAGGAACAGTACATCAGTCAACTTTCTATGGAAGGCTTTTTACCTACCTTGCTTACATCATTTTAAGTGATGTCACACACGTATAAATACCATCA
>NW_017686289.1:0-2648 GCF_001879085.1 Nicotiana attenuata | reverse complement strand
TCCGTTGGCGTCGTTTACGTCACCCATGTCAAATTCGAGTTGGTGTGTTGGTTGAGGTTGTTGAAGTCCTTTGTTGGCACGGTTCAATGCCCTGAATATTTTCTCGGGGTCTGAGAGTCCTTCTAGTAGTTCTCCAGTCCTCGAAGAATTTCTAGGCATACACCTGCTTTCCACAAGATTTCAAACGTTAGAATTTCAATGAAAAGATTGGTATAGAGAAAACTGACTACACTTAGAAGTTTTGATTTCTTTCAATTGTAATTGATAACACCGTTAGGTTCCCCGGCAACGGCGCCAAAATTTGATCACGCTCAACTGAGTCTCACAAAAGACTATGCGGGCGTTGCAAATATAATCCGAGTATTATTGCCAAGAGTCGAACCACAGGGAACTAACCTATCAATCACTACTGACAGATTTACTAAATTCACACAATATGTTTTCCCAAACTTTTTGATTCACAATGGTTGATTTTCTAACAACTAAAGACTGAAAGTAATTAACGACTGAAAATTAACTAAACTTGATGTGTAAACAGTAGGAATAAGGTCTAAGGTAATGGTTTCCCCCGTTGGTAATTTCCTTGGTTGTATATGTCTTATAACTATGATTTAGTTGTCTCTATCAATCATGAACGCTCCAGCTATCATAAATCTTTCTCAAGTAAGTATGATAATTTACTAGACGCACTCTCTCAAGCTACGCTAGTTAGATTCTCAATACAGTTCACTTAGATTGCACCCGAGGTATCGTTATCTCTAATCCAACCTCTAAACCCTCGGTTATGACTCTCGTCTATACTCCGGGAGTGATGTTGTTCATACAATCACCTAAATATGCACTCTCTCTCACGTAGATACATACTAAATAGGAACGGATAATTGAGGGCCCTTTCAACTAACCACAATCAAAACATGGATGAACAAATAGAGATTACAACGAAATTCAACTATATTAATAAAACAACCAAGTCATTCCCAACGGGTTCCACCAAAACCTTAGATTAAGGTATTTAGCTACTCATAACAACGGGGAAATAAACTACGAAAAGATTCATAATTGTAATATTGCAAGAAAATAAGAGAGAACAAGAACAATGATGTTTTGGGTGATCTCTCACACTTGTTTCTCTTGCAAAATAATCTCCAAAATAAGCCTAACCTAGCCTTGGGCGAGTTTCCTACATATTATAAGGATTTTACAAAAGCTTTCCCGAGTTGACACTTTGACCCCTCAAATTTCTGGGCTGTGCACGAGCCACCGCGGCCGCGGCGTCGACCACGGCTCCGACCGCGGACGCTTCTGTAGAAAACCGCGGCGCTGACCGCGGCTCTGACCGCGGGAAGCACTGAAGGTGTTTTTTTCTCCGCGTCACTTCTCTCATTTGCTCTTTTGCGTTCGGGTGCTTCTTGAGTGGGTGATTTCTTCACGTTTTTTGCCTCCAAACACTTCATTTTTGCTTCCTCACATCTTGTATTCCCTGCGAAACCAAATAGCATCAATTAAAGCATTTTATTGGCAACTTACATTACAAAACAACAACAAAGCATGGATAATTATAGCGTAAATAACAACTATATAGCCTATTATCAACACCCCACACTTAATTCATTGCTAGTCCTCGAGCAATCCACCGCACTCCATAAAAATTCATTCCCTATGCTTTTCCCTCAACGACTCACACCATGAACATTTTACAAGAGTTACACCTAGTAGTGAGCAGCTTTTACCTCAAGAATCAAGTTTTTCGTACCCTGCAACATCTGCACTTACTCAAACCACTCTATACAATAGTCAAGACGCACCTTTCCTTCGTGAATCACATTCCCTCACATCACACAAGAGAGTAGTTCCATGTATATAATGATAATGATACAACTAGGAACTCAAATAGACAGAATTCACTCACTCTCCAAAAGAAACATTCGCATGCAACAAAGACGCACCATAGGCTTGCCCCTAGTGTAGTACTCGACTAATCGAGCCCCACTCAGTCTAAGATCAATAGGACTTTATTTGGTTGTAATGTAGGCTAAGGGACAGGTAGGATACATTTGGATATAGTGACTAACCTCCCTAAGCACTTTTAATACAATTACATTGAACTTCAAGCTCATCATTTTGTAAGCCAACACTCCACCGTATTTAAACATCCCCATACATTAGGTGCAATTTATACTAGCTACCACTTATTAATCACTACAAAATATTTGGAAAAAAAATTCTATTTTTTTCTTCGTGGTGCTTCTCTTTTTACGCTTCACATTCCGCACTTTTTTCTCTATTTCCATGGTTCCACTTCGAAAACCAAACTACCACCCCACACTTTTGTTTTTTGCATAATCTCAATACCATTCTAGTGCTTAGTGAGCGGGAGGAAAACTGGTTCAAACAGCAGGCTATTCAAACAATTGGGTAAGGTTCACATTGTGGTTGCCAAAGAAACAGGCTTATAGGCTTAACAGGGTTAACTAAGATGTAATGCATTCAGGTGGGTTCACTTTTTATGTCTGGCTCAACAAAGAAATGCCTATATCACTTCTAAAACTGAATGAAGCTACTATTTCGCTTTGCAAACACACAGGGCAAGTTCTAGGCATCAAATGTACAACATGGAATACAAACAATACTCACACTCACTTGGCATA
>NW_017686288.1:5360-6378 GCF_001879085.1 Nicotiana attenuata | reverse complement strand
CAAATAACTATTCACCAAGCAAGTGTCAAGTGCTTCAAAAACAAAGAACAAAACAACTACGGTCCAGTACCCACATAGAGTTATTATATGTCCTCAGTTGAGTTATAACTTTGTAATAGTCTTCTACTAAAATTCCTATCTCGCTTGTTTAAGAAGCATTCTGTCGGAAACCTTTGTAAACCTTAAACATGTGTGCTTAAGTCTTGGCTAGAGTTAATCAAGTTTTAAAGTCTTTGTAATAGAGTTATTGCAAAGTTACTTGTAATATGTGTGTTACAAGTTAGTGAGGGATTAAGAGTTTAATTCCAAGGTTGCATAAATTGTAATCTAAATGTTGCTCAGTAGTGAAGTTGAAATCCTACAATGGTAGGTCGTGGTTTTTAATTTAGGGACTTGAAGGAAGAATGACTCAACAGATACAAACCTAGGCAATTCAGTTGGAGATAAGAAAGATAGAAGGATGTGCAATTCGCAAAATTAAAGTGCATCCGCACTTATGATCTCGAGACACCAAATCAAGAAATTGAAGCCTCAACACCTCACCCAGAAGTGTGGTCCGCAAAATCAAGTATTACACTTTGACTCCGTAAAACTAGCCCATACTAATAAGCCAAAGGATCAGAGATTGAGAAGATAATTTATTTTATGTCTCTCTAGAGTGTGACTGCAAGACCTAAAGTGTGTCCGTANAAAACCTACGAGCGACCGCAACCCACTCAAATAAGCACAAATGGCATTTTTGCGAGGAAATTCTACAACAGTATAATAGGNTTTTAAAGCTCTCTTAGGGCGTCGTTTTACATCTGGTAAACTTGGAGGTAGAGTAAAACTCGACATTCCAAAACATAGACGTTTAATATTAAATATTTACTAAATAGTAGCTTAAGTCTTGTAATGTTCTTCAAAATGTTTTGTAAAACTTTTTTTTCGTAGTTTAATTTGTAAGTCTAGTACTTTTATATTTAGATTTGTAAACTACCTAAAACCCGTGTTAAATGTTAGGTACCCTTTAAATTGG
>NW_017686288.1:0-1467 GCF_001879085.1 Nicotiana attenuata | reverse complement strand
GTAGCTAGACTTTTATATTGATTGTAATCCAACCCTAGTATGTGTACCTTATGGGTTTTTAATAATATGCTTGTTTATGATTGTGTTAATTGTTATTTAGTCATTTTCATACTTTAAATTAGAATTAATGGTTGCAAGCATTAATACATGCCTTTTTGACTTTGTTCTTACTTGAGAAAGATGAACTAAGTTTAGGAAAACTTGGCTAACAGGAAATTAAACTAGTTGAGTGATTGATTAGTCTAATTAAAAGATTTGCACTAGAGATAGTGATAATTTCACCTGGGGTCATAATCAACAACAATAACAACCAAGTAAAATCCCACTAGTTGGGTCTGGGAGGGTAGTATGTACGCAGGTGATAGGTTACAAGTACTTTGGTCATAAGTACTTTACTTTGTGTTTTGATGATCTAACAAACTTACTATAGAGTACTAGATAAGGAACCTTTTACACATTTACAAGACCTTAAGATCACAAGGTTCCAGGTTGGAATTCAACGTGGAATATGATTCAACTCTTCAGAATGGAAGGAACAGCTGAGGGAACAGGTCCCTACCAGTTCTCGAGGAGACTGTACGAAGTCAACTCTCTAGCTAGAAATTTGTTTCCTCCATACACTACAGTGCAGGAACAGTGCTGCAGTCAACTTTCCTGGGAAGACTTTTTACCTACCTTGCTTGCATGATTGTAAGTGATGTCACATATGTATATATGCATTCAAGGGAGGTAAAACAAACTACTTGAACACTTAGAGATTTTACAAGAGCTCACTCAAATAACTATTCACCAAGCAAGTGTCAAGTGCTTCAAAAACAAAGAACAAAACAACTACGGTCCAGTACCCACATAGAGTTATTATATGTCCTCAGTTGAGTTATAACTTTGTAATAGTCTTCTACTAAAATTCCTATCTCGCTTGTTTAAGAAGCATTCTGTCGGAAACCTTTGTAAACCTTAAACATGTGTGCTTAAGTCTTGGCTAGAGTTAATCAAGTTTCAAAGTCTTTGTAATAGAGTTATTGCAAAGTTACTTGTAATATGTGTGTTACAAGTTAGTGAGGGATTAAGAGTTTAATTCCTAGGTTGCATAAATTGTAATCTAAATGTTGCTCAGTAGTGAAGTTGAAATCCTACAATGGTAGGTCGTGGTTTTTAATTTAGGGACTTGAAGGAAGAATGACTCAACAGATACAAACCTAGGCAATTCAGTTGGAGATAAGAAAGATAGAAGGATGTGCAATTCGCAAAAATTAAAGTGCATCCGCACTTATGATCTCGAGACACCAAATCAAGAAATTGAAGCCTCAACACCTCACCCAGAAGTGTGGTCCGCAAAATCAAGTATTACACTTTGATCCGTAAAATAGCCCATACTAATAAGCCAAAGGATCAGAGATTGAGAAGATAATTTATTTTATGTCTCTCTAGAGTGTGACTGCAAGACCTAAAGTGTGTCCGCAAAAC